>NW_024070208.1:52394413-52642104 GCF_014754425.2 Oryx dammah | reverse complement strand
GGGGGGAGGGGGGGAAGAGACCCTGGAGGAGGGCGTGGCAACACAGTCTAGTATTCTTGCCTGGAGTATCCCATGGACAGAGGAGCCTGGTGGGCTACGGTCCATAGGGTAGCAAAGAGTCGGACCTGACTAAAGTGATTTAGCATGCACCCACTTTCATGTAGTTCAAAAGTTATGAGGTGTTTTGCGGTCATTGGCATAAATTTGTGCCATAGTCACTTCAAAGACAGAAGTAACATTTTACATGACCCTGTGAAAGCAGTGGAGAACATCCTATAGCTGTCCCATGTCAAGAGCAAAAGGCCTAGCTTTATAATTTCCACTCTTTCCTGAGGTGCTAGATCAACTTTCATTTATTTTGAGATCAAAGTCTGTGAACTGTGATTTAAAGACCAGGAGTTGGGCTGGGGGTTGGAAGAACTCATGGAAGGCTATGAGATATTTACCCCTGGCCTCTGTCTTCTCATCTGTAAAATGAGAAGACTGGATTGGGTCTAATCCTCTGCCCATCTTTAACATCTTCTACTCCTAGGAATCTATGAATATAAGTTTTACTGGTTGTCATATTTATTGAATTAGCTATTTTATTTCTCCTTTTCTTTTTAAATGCAACTCACTGACAATACATTCTATATTCAGCAAGCAGTACATATTGACAACCTATTATTGTCTTGGAGTCCCATCTCTGTGCCCCCAGTACATAATTAGCTTTAATCTATGATAATTGCCTGCTGTTAATAAGATTGAGTATGTCTACTGAATTCTCTTTTTTGGCACCCACGGCCTATAATTATACCTAATGTGCACCTAATGATACCTAGTTGTAAGCTTCAAACCCAGTAGGTGTTCAGTAATTATTCACTGCCTAACAGATCACAGAACCACTATTCATCTTCCACTAGTTTTCTCTGTGACCCTGGCCAAATCACTTAACCTTTCTGAGTCTTAATTTCCTCTTCTGTAAATTGAATATGTTTAACTGGAATGTGAAAAGTGAAAGTTGCTCAGTCGTGTCCAACTCTTTGCAGACTCCATGGACTGTAGCCTGCCAGGTTCCTCTGTCCATGGGGATTCTCCAGGCAAGAATACTGGAGTGGATAGCCATTCCCTTCTCCAGGGGGGCAATCTTTCCAACCCAGGGATTGAACCCAGGTCTCCTGCACTGCAGGCAGATTCTTTACCATCTGAGCCACGAGGCCCTGCTTTAACTGGAACAGTGGTTTGTGAAATTGTTCAAACTAACTGGGCTATGAGTTCTCTGAGGTTCCTTCTTTCCATCTCCAAAATTTGTGAGTTTTCTATGTACCAGATAAACTCAAAAAAGTGAAATCATAAAAACATTTTAAAATATATACAAATATATATATCTATAATAGTGGTGTATAATGATATAAAAATCTAAATATATACAATATTACATATAAATATATAATCTAAATATATACATATGTCTATAATAGTAGTATATAATGATATAAAAATCTCCATAAACCAGAGGCAAAAATTGAATTTCGTTTTTAATCATCACAGATACTACTTAAAGAATTATCATTTTAGGTCCATTACTTTGCTAAGAGCAGCAAATCATCTAAAAAATAATGAACCTCATAAAATTTCCACCAACTATCAAACACTTTCCAAAAATGAGATGAATAAATTTGCTTATAATGAATCTAATGAGATGTCCAGCTCTTTTTCAAAAATTAACAACCATTAACAAATTTTAATCAAACCCAGAAACAAAGGTATTGCCATCAATACTACAAATCATAAACAGGGCATAGACTAATTATGTTTCTAGCCCAGTCACTCCCTTCGCTTGCTTTATCTGAGTTGTCTTTCTTTCTATTAGCAAATACATATCTTATTTATCAGGGATATATAAAATTCATGATGACTTTTCAAGATTTACATTCAGTTTGCCCATGGAATGATTACAAGTCATTTATATTCATATTATGCTTAGTTAAGGAGAAACAAACCAAAGCAAATAAATAACATCTGTGCCTTACCTAGCCATGTTTTTGACAGCTTTGGGGCTTACGTTAATAAGTTCATCAAGACCTTGTTCACTGCTAAAACAAAATAAATGGTCAAATGCAGTTGGAAATTAGAAAATTTTATGACTGGTGTTTTTTCTTTTGACACTTGTAAATCATTTGATGGGATCCTAGACAAAAAGTGATAAATGTACTGAGTTTCTACTTTGTCTAAAATAGTTATCTTTTTTAAATCCTCAAAGCAACTGAATTAAATATCACCATTCTCTTTTTATAAATAAATTGAGTTGCATGAAAGTTAAAGCCTTCTTTAGGCCAAGTATAGGAAATAACTGACAGTGAATTAGGTAGCCACACGTTGCCTCCTGTCCACATTCTTCCTCCCTCTGTTCTCAGTAATTCCTTACAACTGCACAAGGCTTTTCACCAACATTATTATCAAAATAATTTTGAGAGGCAGCATGGAGTTATTCTCTCATGCTTTTCTTAACTTTTGCTCCAGTGGACAATGAGTCTTAACTTAAGAAGACTGGAGCATATTCAAACTCTTGCAGAAATATTATAATCAAGTACTGGAAGGTTATGTCACCAAATTTCTGAAGTCATTTAAAAATTAATCCTCAGGTTTATGAAAGAGAATAAAGCCAATATTCTTTGGTTTATTCAGTTTTATGAACTTATAATTTATTAACTAAGTTTGCAGTAATAATATATTTAAGCTACAATTGCATTAAATGAATTTCTCAGGTAGTCATTATACAGAATTAGCTTCAATATTACAATTTGAACAATATTATTATGTAACAAATTGAAGCAATATAAAAACCTATCCAGCATTATTACATGTCAGCAAATCAATTTCTCTCTCTCTCTTTTTTTTAATATCCCTTTCAAACATCCTTAGCCAAATAATTAACTTTATTCTGGGGCATAAATTGAAGACTTGCTCATGAGTCTTCAACAATACTAATAAACTTACCTTTTCTTTGCTGAGGGAGTCACTTTAATAAGACTGTCCAGGTCTTGGCTCCTAAAAAATGTAAATTTTAATAGCTGGTAAAATCAAATCAAGTCAGTTATAATTTGTATATTTTTCAATCTTAATATTGAATAAAATGATTGTTGCTAATTCAAAACTTCACTTTATTGAATATTTTTTTTAGTTCTCTGTGAAACCAGAGAGCTAATATAAATTCATTTCTTATACAACTACATATATATGAAAATTTATTTTTATTCTTATTCCTTTCAAGACAAACTCAATTTAAGTTGCTCTTAAATTTCTTATTTCCTGTATTGTATTTGGTACTAGAATCAGCATTTAGAATTTGTTTCAAGGTTGTAATGAACAAGAGAAAAATTTGAATTGTACATTGTTTCAATGTATTCCTTGCTTCCCTCTCCTCAGAATAAAACAAAACAAAAACCTGGAACTTTTTAAAAAAGAGTGTATTTCCTGATTCTAAGCTATGGATGTAATATAAATAATATGAATATGTAACACTGAGGCAATTCCAAGATATTAAACAATTCAGAATCATGCTTCATGCATGATCTGTATCGGAACAAAGAAGACTTCTGACAATAAGATTTGCTTTTGTACTCAAAAAGGCAATATATTTATTTTCTTTATAATAAATACATTTCTTATATTTATTTTTTATAAAATAAATAGAGGAAAACAATAGACTGGGAAAGACTAGAGATCTCTTCAAGAAAATTAGAGATACCAAGAGAACATTTCATGCAAAGATGGGCTCGATAAAGGACAGAAATAGCAGGGACCTAATAGAAGCAGGCGATATTAAGAACAAGTGGCAAGAATACACAAAAGAACTGTACAAAAAAGATCTTCACGACCTGGATAATCACGATGGTGTGATCACTCACCTAGAGCCAGACATCCTGGAATGTGAAGTCAAGTGAGCCTTAGGAAGCATCACTATGAACAAAGCTAGCGGAGGTGATGGAATTCCAGTTGAGCTATTTCAAATCCTGAAAGACGATGCTGTGAAAGTGCTGCACTCAATCTGCCAGCAAATTTGGAAAACTCAGCAGTGGTCACAGGACTGGAAAAGGTCAGTTTTCATTCCAATCCCAAAGAAAGGAAATGCCAAAGAATGCTCAAACTACTGCACAATTGCACTCATCTCACACGCTAGTAAAGTAATGCTCAAAATTCTCCAAGCCAGGCTTCAGCAATACGTGAACCGTGAACTTCCAGATGTTCAAGATGGTTTTAGAAAAGGCAGAGGAACCAGAGATCAAATTGCCAACATCCACTGGATCATGGGAAAAGCAAGAGAGTTCCAGAAAAACATCTATTTCTGTTTTATTGAGTATACCAAAGCCTTTGACTGTGTGGATCACAATAAACTGAGGAAAATTCTGAAAGAGATGGGAATACCAGACCACCTGACCTGCCTCTTGAGAAACCTGTATGCAGATCAGGAAGCAACAGTTAGAACTGGACATGGAACAACAGACTGGTTCCAAATAGGAAAAGGAGTACGTCAAGACTGTATATTGTCACCCTGCTTATTTAACTTATATGCAGAGTACATCATGAGAAACGCTGGGCTGGAAGAAGCACAAGCTGGAATCAAGATTGCTGGGAGAAATATCAATAACTTCAGATATGCAGATGACACCATCCTTATGGCAGAAAGTGAAGATGAACAAAAGAGCCTCTTGATGAAAGTGAAAGAGGAGAGTGAAAAAGTTGGCTTAAAGCTCAACATTCAGAAAACAAAGATCATGGCATCCGGTCCCATCACTTCATGGCAAATAGATGGAGAAACAGTGGAAAAAGTGGCTGACTTCATTTTTCTGGGCTCCAAAATCACTGCAGATGGTGATTGCAGCCATGAAATTAAAAGATGCTTACTCCTTGGAAGGAAAGTTATGATCAATCTAGACAGCATATTAAAAAGAAGAGACATTACTTTGGCAACAAAGGCTATGGTTTTTCCCGTGGTCATATATGGATGTGAGAGTTGGACTATGAAGAAAGCTGAGCGCTGAAGAATTTGATGCTTTTGAACTGTGGTGTTGAAGAAGACTCTTGAGAGTCCCTTGAACTGCAAGGAGATCTAACCAGTCCATCCTAAAGGAGATCAGTCCTGGGTGTTCATTGGAAGGACTGATGCTGAAGCTGAAACTCCAATACTTGGCCACCTCATGTGAAGAGTTGACTCATTGGAAAAGACTCTCATGCTGGGAAGGATTGGGGGCAGGAGGAGAAGGAGACGACAGAGGATGAGATGGCTGGATGGCATCACTGACTTGATGGACGTGAGTCTGAGTGAACTCCGGGAGTTGGTGATGGACAGGGAAGCCTGGCGTGCTGTGGTTCATGGGGTCGCAAAGAGTCAGACACAACTGAGCAACTGAACTGAACTGAACTGAGGCAATAATAGCTCTAAAAGGGGGCTTCCCTTGTGGCTCAGTGGTAAAGAACCCACCTGCCAGTGCAGGAGACAGGTTTGATCCCTGGGTTGAGAAGATGCCCTGGAGAAGGAAATAGCAACCCACAACAGATTCTTGCTGGGAGAATCCCATGGACAGAGGACGCTGGCAGGCTTACATACAGTTCATGGAGTCGCAAAAGAGTCAGACATGACTTAGTGGCTAAACAACAACAATGTCTAAAAAGACATTTCTGTTTTTGCACTGGGCTTTCATATCAACTCTAACACCAAAAGGCCTAAACAAGATATATATCTTGATATACATTATTATTGGACAGTTTATTATATATCCTGAAAAGAAAAGAGACTAGAAAGGCTTCTATCACCTAACTAATCTTTAGGATTAATCTATAAGTGAATTTTATTGTGTTTATATCCTTCCATAAATTATTGCAATCTGTTATATTGAATTATTTGAAATTGTCATCTTGTGGGTCAAAAATTGTTGAATGTCAACAGTTTCATAAGATTCAACCTAATAACTTCTTAGGTATCTTGTTTGAACTGAGCATTGCGTGGTGCAATGGGGACTCAGCAATGAAGAAAAACAGTAACAGTAATAGTCATAGCAGTGCTGCTGCTGCTGCTGAGTCGCTTCAGTCGTGTCCGACTCTGTGCGACCCCATAGATGGCAGCCCACCAGGCTCCCCCGTTCCTGGGATTCTCCAGGCAAGAACACTGGAGTGGGGTGCCATTTCTTTCTCCAGTGCATGAAAGTGAAAAGTGAAAGGGAAGTCGCTCAGTCGTGTTCGACTCTTCGCGACCCCATGGACCGCAGCCTACCAGGCTCCTCTGTCCATGGGATTTTCCAGGCAAGAGTGCTGGAGTGGGGTGCCATTGCTTTCTCCAATAATAGCAATAGATAATGTTTAATAAGTACTTGGGGCATAAATGCTTCATAAGCTAATTTTTCTGGTAATTCACGAAGAAGGTAATCCTTACAATCCCCACTTTACAGATAAGGAAGCTGAAAATTCAAGGAGGTGAAATGATTTGTCCAAGGCTATACAGCTAACAGATATTCTCTAAACTAAAAAATGTTACTACCAAGAGGAAGAGATGAACACGTGACATAATGCAAGACATGGCAGAGGGTGGGTGCCGAAACAAGGCTCACACAGATCGCATGGGAAAGGTCATATTACTAAGGCTTTCTTCACTTTACAACTAAGTCATCTTGGAAGAGGGACAAGGGATAACTGTCGTTCACAGAATCTTAATCTGTAACATAAAGTATTACGTGGTCTCTGGATTTGGTATCTGACCCTCGCACAGTGACTATACATTATACTTTTATTTAGTGAACAAAATATAAGGACAATTTAGAACTCAATATTCAAATGAAAGAATGATAAATTCTTTGCTCTAACCATAAAGTGAATGAAGTAATATATGCAATGGAAGCTGTGTTTTGGAAGCTGGTCCAAGGACATGCAGGGTTGATCCTCTTCACCTACCCACAAGAAATATTGCCTAGGAATCAGCAGTCTATGGTCCTCAAGCTAAATCCAGCCTGAAGTCTGGTTTTACTCGTAAAGTGTTATTGGAACATAGCCATTCCCATTCCTTTACAATGTGTTATTAATGACTGCTAGTTTAAATAAAGACTGTTTGGGGCCCCTATACCTGAACTTTTACTCCCTAGCCCTTTAAGCAAAAGTCTGACTCCTGATCTAGTCTAGTAAACTTTATATGATAGCTATCTACTGTAAAAATAGAATTCCTAGAAGCAAAGTAATATAGAAAACTCTGTGAGAAAGAAGATGTATGCTTTGGTAACTTTTGTATTTAACTCACATTCAAACTAGCATAACAGTATGTGTTTATAGGTTCATGGTTTGGCTATATCCCTTTGTTTACTCTATACAGTGTACCTTAAAGAAAATTCTTTTTTGTATTCTTTATTATTTCAACGAACTAACTATAATTTTTTTAAATGACCTCCCAACTTTAGGAATTATTGGAGTGTAAATGGAAGAGGAGAGGGAAAAAATGATGACGGATGGAGGATGAATGAAGGAGATTTTCTTCACATGAAGACCTTCCCTTAGGCCGCTTATCTCTAGGAAATTGTTTGGGGAAGATACTTCATCCCAGGAGGAATCTCGATTTATTCTGAGGAAATCCCAAGCATGGAAAACAAATCCCACGTGGATAAGAGATTATTCTCATATTTTAAGGAATTCCTCCACAAATATTCACAGCCAGGAAGCCCTGAATAAGGGAATTGAACACTAGTTTTCTGACACAGAACTGTTGTTTTGGGTCCCCTTATTGGTGGTTTCTTTGATGGAACAATCAGTTTTATCATATTTTCTAAGTTGAACAGAATAAAATGGAGAAATAGAAGAGTTTCATAATCCTCACCCTTGGTTAGTTTTGTTTGTTTCCGGAGTCACTTTGATGACGTTGTCAAGACTTTGGTCCCTTTAAGACATGGAAAAGGGGATGAGATCACTTGACAGGTTACATCAAGTGGTTGAAAATATTTACTAAAATGGAAAAGTGGTTTTTATTACAAAAATATTTTACTAGAAAATATTTATTAAAATAGAGATCATCTCAAGGGATTGGAGGTTTTCATTGTTGACTCTGAAAATATATATTTGGACCTAACTATAACCACATAGAAATAATGAACAATAATTAGTGGTTTCAGAAAATTCATGATGTGCCAAGCACTGTGCTAAGTGATTTATGTGATTTATATGCTCATATCAACCCTATGAAATAGTATAAAAATATTAATAAACAGAAACTCAATGAAATAGAGTTGGGAGACCAGAATGGGGGCTCTCTCCTGCCCTGCGACAACAGCAGAAGCCAGCAGGAAGAGGAAAGACTGCTCTTGCCTGGCAAGGACTCAGCCAATTGAAAAGCTGTGAACTCTGTTTACTTTAGTCCTCCCAATCTCTGTTCCCCTCTCCCCTCTACAAAAGTGTTCTTCCTTCCCCTTCAGGGACTTGCATGTGGCTCCCCGGGGTTGCAGACCCCAGACTACAATTCTCTGATGATCTGAGCAAATCCATCTTGGCTGGAGAAATATCTGACAATCTATTTGTTTCAGGTCAACAATAGGAATTATCATCATCTCCATTTCACAAAAGGAAAATCTGAGACCCACAAAGATGAAGTTTTTCCTACATGGCCCGTAGTGGCAAGGCTGGAATGGAAAGCTAAGTAATTAACCCCAGAGTGTGCACACTTGTCATAACACCAACCATCTCATTGGAAATTATTAACTGAATTGACATTGGAAGTGACAAGGGAGATCTGGCCCGGTTTCCTCACTGTGAAGATGAGAAAACCGAAGTCCAAACAGGAGTGCGATCAGGCCCATGTCTCACTGTTAGTGAGGGCAGAGTCATGCCCAGACCCACATCTCTGGGCTCTGGTCTGATGCTCTTTACTCTCTCTTGTGCCATCCCTCTGCTTAAGAAAAATAAACAAATCAACCAATAAAAGTGTGCTGACCACTAGTGTTTGGAACAGGGAACTCTGCTCTATGTTATGTGATAGCCTGGATGGGAGTTTGAGGGAGAATGGATACATGTATATGAATGGGTGAGTCCCTTTGCTGTCCACCTGAAACTATCACAACATTGTTAATCAGCTATACCCCAAAATGAAACAAAAAGTTTTTAAAAAAGAAATAAGTCAAATAATTGCATATAAAAGACTCTACCCAGTAAACCATCATTTCCCTCAGCCCTTGACAACCAAACACTTTGTTTTCTTGGTTGCCAATGGATTTGCCATTCTGGATATTTCAGATAAATGATATATAATTGTGAAAAAAAAAAAAAGGTGACTTGTCCATCCTGGGAAAACACTGCACCTAATGAATCAAAATACCTACATTATATTAGAAATTGGCTGATCAAAATCTTTAACAGCTTACATATGAGGTGGTGCAGGTTACATGGTTTTTCTTGAACTACCATTGATACATTAATACTATAGCAGTGTCAGTCTGCTGAAATGATGATTCAAGTATGTTTTTAAACATTGGTTAACATGAAACAAAAAAGAGGAATGTACTAAATCTTACCCTTGCACACTTTTCCCTGTTCTTGGGTTCACTTTGATGAGGTTATCCAGGTCTTTGGAACTTTAAACAAAAAGAAACATAATAAGTAAAAATGAAATTATATCAACTAATTAAGTCAAACTAATTACTTTAAAGGATATATGTGCTCAAGATGAGTTTTACAATTAAGTTTTGAGAGAAATCAATACCAGTCTATATGTTTCACTTAAAAGAGTAAAATTTTTGACTTTCATTGCTATCAGTTTCCTATATACTCTCAAAATAAAACCATAAAATTAGGGCAAGATTGAGTTTAAAAGATCATCTCTGGAACTATTTGCCCCAAAATCTTACCTTGTCAGCCCCATTTGGTATTCTACCTGATGCAATAGCTATAATTAAACTGTGTTTTGTTAATAATTTCCATTTAAAGGGTAAAGGGATTTAAATGAAAATTTAAACACTTTTGGACTTAAACACTTTTTCCTTTAAAGGGATTCTATATCCATTATTTCACATGATCTTTATAATAATCAAACAACAAAAGTGGAACAGACATTATGATCTTCGTTTTATAACTAAAGAAGTCTCAGCTTGGTATTCAAGGGACTTGCTCAAAGATACCCAGCTGATAAGTAGTGGAATTCAGATATTTTGACTCCAAACCACTTTTAAACACAGCTTCTCTAATGAGAGCCACAGACTGATTCAGAACTTGATGCACTAATTGATGGGAAGGAAGAAAGATAAGGTATAATCCTCACCTTGGGTTACTTCTGTTAACTTCAGGGGTCACTTGGATGAGATTGTCAAGACTCTGGCCCCTTTAAAACATAGAAAAAGTGGTAAGGTTAATAACAGATTACAACTAAGTTGATAAAACTATTCATTAAAACTCAGAAACAGTGTAAACAACCGAGATCACGCCAAAGAGCTGAAGATTATTAAAAGCACACAGAAGTATGTAGGGATTTATACATCTCTGAAACTCATTGAGACGCAGAGAGACACTACTTTAATCTTGGAGCCATCAGGCACTAGCAAATACTGAGATAGGCCTCTACTTTGATTCATTGAATGCTATGCCTTTAGCCTTTTCCAGGTGTACTAAACACATTCTGTAATAGTCTGTGTACACATTCCTGGAACATTCCACAAGGCACAACTCCACCCATCAGCTTCCAACATGCTGTGGGAATTTTGAACTTTGGAGAATCCTTATTTTGTAAAATTGTCAGCTGTTAGCAGATTTTCTGTTTAAACACTGGATTTAGATAAGTGTACCCTTAATATTCATTTGAAGGACTGCTGCTGAAGCCGAAGCTCCAATACTTTGGCCACATGATATGAAGAGACAACTCATTGGAAAAGACCCTGATGCTGGGAAAGATTGAAGGCCGGAGGAGAAGGGGATGACAGACGATGAGATGGATGGATGGTATCACCAGCTCAATGGACATGAGTTTGAGCAAGCTCCGGGAGATGGTGAAGGACAGGGAAGCCTGGCGTGCTGCAGTCCACTGGGGTCACGAAGAGTCAGACATGCATGACTCAGCAACCAAACAACAATAATGAGAAGCAATTTGTTAAAGTCTATAATATACAATCTGTTATCTCTTGCTCGTACCGACTGTATATTAAAACTACAAATTTTGACTGGTTGTGTTGGTAATAAACAGTAAGATTAAAACCTATCAACTTTTGAAATGTAAGTTATAATGTAAAACTGTAATGTAAAACACCATGTAGTCACTGAGAATGACTCAATATTTTACAGTTACCCTTTAGGATATATGCTTCTGATCTTAATGGAATTTTTCTTTTTCCTATTGCTTCTACATGTGTTTTCCACATTCCCAGTGCCAGCCAGTGTGCCTCTGATCTACAGAGGATACCATATGGGTAAAGAACATCCACAGAAGGCACATTTATACCCTGTATCCCCATGCCCCATGGCCCTGCTAAGATCAGATCATAAAGTCTCCAAGGTGGTGTCAATGCAACATCAAAAGATACAGATATCTGGAAGCAGCTAGCTAGATGCTGACTCAAGTTCTTCCTTATTTCCAGATGTCTGAGAATGTGCACATTCATGCTAAAAGCAGCAAACAAAGGTTGAACATTTTTCATGCAAATAATGAAATTGTTAACCCCGAAAAAAACAACTATTCTACCCCAGAATATCCTATGTTGATTTTTTAACCCTTTGTTGCCTAAACAAAATATGTGGAATTTGAATGCTGCTGCTGCTGCTAAGCCATTTCCTTCTCCAATGCATGAAAGTGAAAAGTGAAAGGGAAGTCACTCAGTCGTGTCCGACTCTTCGCGCCCCCATGGACTGCAGCCCACCAGGCTCCTCCATCCATGGGATTTTCCAGGCAAGAGTACTGGAGTAGGGTGCCATCACCTTCTCCGATTTGAATGCTAGTGGCTGAGAAAAAAATATTCCCAGGATTCTCTTTCTAGTACTTTGAGTACTAGAAAGTACAAGCACACACACATACTTTGAGTACTAGCAACAGTAGTACTCATTGGAGTACTCAAGAAGAAATCCCACAGCATTAAGCATTACAACTCCTCCCTTGTAATATCTGTGTTGGTTCTGTTGGAGACCTTGATCTCTTTATTTTGAATAAAGCACACAGAGGGTTGTCTAAATTTTAAGGTTCATAAACTCAATAAAGAAGACTGTGCTAGTGGGAAGCAGTGGGTGGGTGGGAAGCAGTGCCTCATAGTGTATATCTCTTCAATACTTATGCAGTCTTTCAATCCACAAACAGTTACAGAAAGCCTACAGTGGCCCCAACTGCTGAGATAGCTGTGACCAATACAGACAGGCTTAACCCTAAAGAAACGTCCATTCCAGGACTTCCCGGTGGTCCAGTGGTTAAGAATCCGCCTGCCAATGCAGGGGACACTATTTCCATCCCTGGTATGGGAAGATCCTACATGCTGCAGGCAACTAAGGGCACCACAATTACTAGAGTTTGGCACTCTAGAGCCCACAAGCCACAAGAACTAAAGCCCACATGCCCTACAGCCCGTGTTCCACAACAAGAGAAGCCACCACCAAGGGAAAGCCATGCACTGCAACTGGAGGGTAGCCCCCACTCACTGCAACTAGAGAAAGCTCACGTGCAGTAGCAAAGACCCAGTGCAGTCAAAAATAATAAATTAAAATCAATAAATTTTAAAAAGAAGCTTCCATTCTAACTTGGCGAGAGGCAGGCTATATGCAATCAAACCTATAAATGAATGCTACAATTCTAGATAATAACATATGGCATTAAAAATCAGTGCCTGGTGCCCGTGATGCTAGGTTTGGAGAAGGGCGTGGTGATGTAATTATATTCAATGGTTAGAAACAGTCTCTTTGAGAAGGTAACAATTTGGAAATGGAGCTACCCAAAGTGGGAATAGCAGTCACAGAAGTGCTAAGGCAGGAGTGAGGCTGGATAGAAAAGAGCTAAGTTTGGCTGGACTTTACTGAACATATGAAAGGCCATTGCTCAAGTTTAGAACTTAATTCTACCTGAATTAAGAGAACTTTAAAAGTTTTTTAATAAGGGAGGGAGACAATCTTACTTTATCTTTAAGAGAGCCACAGAGTTTAATGATGCTTGGTGAAAGGAAAAAAAGAAGACTACTGCCCTTAAAGCTCCCAGGAAGCACACACATACAAATACACGAATAGACACAAAGACTGCAACACTCTTACACACATACACACATGTACACACACATACACAATCGTGCACATAGGTACTCATATACATACAAAAGCACATGGATATACTCACACATATATTCAGGCACACACAAGCATTTGTGAGGATGTATACACACATATGTCTGCACATACATGCGTGCACTCATATGCATTCACGCATGTAGACACACATCTATGCACACACAAGTATACATATGTGAATGCATACATTTGTGTGTGTGTGCATGTGAACACATAGGCATACACACACACACACCCCTCAACCTATGAAAAACAATAGGTAATGATTTGAAATACTCTCTTTAATAAAAATTAGAAAGGTAAAACATAAATTTTTCTTGTAGAGTCAAAGTAAATTAAGTATTTGAAAGTATCTAAATTATTATTGTCATTTAGTCACTAAGTCATGTCCAACTCTTTGTTACACCATGGACTCTAGTCTACCAGAGTCCTCTGTCCCTGGAATTCTCCAGGCAAGAAAACTGGAGTGGATTGCCATTTCCTTCTCTGGTGGATATTTCCGACCCAGAGATCAAACCTACATCTCCTGCACTGGCAGGCAGATTTTTTACCACTGAGCCACCAGGGAAGCCCGATCTAAATCATTAAGAAAACATAATTCATGTGAATCTTTATTATTGCTCTTAATTATTTGTATCTCCGATGTGCCAAGTGTGATAGTATTATGATCTCTAAATTGAAGCATGGGGCAAGTGACACAGCCAGAATTTGAACCCTGATCCTTCAGACTCCCTGCTCACTTTCACTGCCTCAAGCTCCCTCCCGGAAATACCTAGGTAACCAGGGAAATCAGTGCTTTCTTCTCAGTTTATTGGCTGCAAAAAACTGCACGTCTCTAACAACGGGTCACTGGCTCTGCAACCACACCAGCATTGCTGAGAACAGGACAGCCTGACGATGCACACCAGCTTTCAGCCAGCCGGGCCCTGGCTCTGACGGGGCCTGCAGGCCTTAGTGCCATATTTCAGAATCAACTCATAATATCATGTACTGAGTGAACGGAATGGAAAGAGGTTCAAAAGAAACCACATGGAATTACTTGGTATGCTTCTCAGTAACATGACAACAAGCTCAGTTTCAGATATGTTCCATCTGTCATTTAAAAAATAAAAAAAAAAGCAAGAGGACATAAGCCTTCCAGATTTCCTTGGCAATTCATGGGTAGGGCAAGTCTTTTACAAAGTATGCTTTCTTAACCTCTTCATCTTTAAACATACATTACAAAACATACATATATACACACTGCACACAAATATAGTATACATGCACACACGATCTGTACATAAACACATTCACACACACTACTTACACACCCACAGAATACACTTATTTATATACACTATGCATACATACACGTACACTTATACACACATACTACTTATATACACACATATACATTTATATATATATATACATTGTGATGGGCTTTCCTGGTGGTTCAGATGGTAAATAATCTGCCTTCAATGCAGGAGACCTGGGTTTGATCCCTAGGTTGGGAAGATTCCCCAGGAGAAGGGAATGGTATCCACTCCAGTATTCTTGCCTGGAGAATTCCAAGGACAGAGTAATCTGGTGGGCTATAGTCCATGGGATTGCAGAGAGTCACATGGCTGAGCAACTAACACTTTCACTTTCATATCCACACGGTGATGGTTAATTTCACATGTCAGCTTGACCGGGCCACAGGGTGCCCAGATATTTGGTCAAGTATTATTCCAGGTGTGCTGTGAGGGAGTTTGGGGATGAGCTTAACATCCGAATCTGTAGACTGAGTAAAGCAGATGGCCATGCCCAACATGGGTGGGCCATGGCTATTCAGTTGAAAGACTGAATAGAACAAAAAGGCTGAGGTAAGAGGAGACTTTGCCTGCCTGAGTGTTTGACCTAAAACATTGCTCTTCTCTTGCCCTTAAACTGAAGCTTAAACATGGGCTCTCCTGGTCTAAGGCCTTCAAACTGGAACTGGAACTACACAACCAGTTGGGTCTCCAGCTTGCCAACAATAGATCTTGGGAACTGTCAGCATCCATAGGGGTATGTGCTAATTCCTTATAATAAATCTCTCTTTCTACCTGTATATCCTACTGTATTTCTACTGTATATTCTACTGTTTTGTTTCTTTGGAGAATCC
This sequence comes from Oryx dammah, assembly GCF_014754425.2. NCBI lineage: Eukaryota > Metazoa > Chordata > Mammalia > Artiodactyla > Bovidae > Oryx > Oryx dammah. The sequence continues at coordinate 52,626,722 of NW_024070208.1, read as the reverse complement.
TGATTAATATACACTCATACACATATCAACACACTTATATATACATACATACATTTATACATAACACACTTTTTATGTCTTTAATAAATAGAATTCACTTAAAGTATATATTTTAAAACTTTTGATTTATTTTATATTGGAATATAGCCGATTAACAATGCTGTGATAGTTTCAGGTAGACAGCAAAAGGAGTCAGCATACATATACATGTATCCCTTCTTGCTCAACCTTCTCTCCCATCCAGGCTGCCACATAACATGGAGCAGAGTTCCCTGTGGTATACAGTAGGCCCTTGATGATTATCCATTCTAAATATAGAGTGTGTATACATGACATTACTATTTACACTGTACGTACACATACATGCTCACACACACACACACACACACATACACACAAAGAAATAAATACTAGATAAAGGTAGTCAAGCTCCCATTAAATTTCTCAAAATCTACCTTATAGCAGATGTCACCTGAGAATAAAATGCAAGAGGTCACTTCTGTGTATCAGTCATATAGAATTGCTTAATATGATGTAGTTGGGAAAAAATAGTTCAGTTTGGTTTGAATTCCAATTTGCTCTCCTGAATACAAGTACTCAGAATTCCAGTGAGTTTATAAATGTCAAAGGAGAAATGAAAAGCTTTAAATTACTTACCTCTTAATATTTTTATTTGTTTCAGGATTTACTTTAATAAGCCCATTGAGGTCTTGCTTCCTTTGAGTAAGGAAATGAGTTTTAATGAATGTCATTAAAATAGAACACTAATCAAGTAAACAATGATTGGAAAAATTAAGAAGTGATAAAATATACACATTCTCTAACAATGTAATTTTTAAAGCTCTAAATGCAAATTAAAACTCTTCTCTCACATCCTGAGCTAAAACCATTTAAGTCTCTTAATTTATCAACAAGAAACTTAGCATGTTTCTGTTTTATTCTCAAAATGTGTACGTATACATTAAATGACTTGCTATTTAACAAAATCAACCTTGCCCTCAGATACATCTTGTTTGAATATCCCAGATGGGTGGCACTGAAGTAACGTAAGCTATTAATAGATAAAGTTCTATACTGGATCCAGATATAATATAAATTTCCATCTAATAAATCAGATATAATTGCCTGTTCTATTTTTAGATGACAGTAATAATATAAATAATAGTTTTACAGTATTAAAAATAATAAGAAAAATAGATGTCTTGATATAAATGTACTACTCCCCCAAATCAAGCCTTTTAGAATATAATTAGATTGTGTGTGTGTGTTAGTTGCTCAGTCATGTCCAACTCTTTGTAGCCCCATGGACTGTAGCCCAACAGACTCTTCTGTCCATGGGATTCTCCAGGCAAGAATACTAGAGTGGGTAGCCATTCCCTTTTCCAGGGGATCTTCCTGACCCAGTGATCGAACCCAAGTCTCCTGCATTGCAGGCAGATTCTTTACCTTCTGAGCCAACAGGGAAGCCCATAATTAGATTATGGTAAATTATAAGGGCAAGAAAAGGCCTTAACATGGTAGGAAAATAAATGACTCACTTCTTGGGGAGATGCCTGTTTCCTCCATTAAAAGGCACTGAGAAATATCAGAAAGGGCATAGCCCGAATTCAAAGGGGGCAGTAGGAGATGGCAAAAGTACTGTGACTGGGCCCTGCTGCCTTGTGGACCCAGCTCTGAGCAAGGCCAGGATGAGAGGCTCTTACTCACAGTGTGTGCACCTGCCCAGCGCCTCCCTTAGACTGCCTTCTGAGACACCATCCTTAGAGAAGTTCATGTCATGAGGTTTAGTCAAGCCTCACTCTTGGTTACCTTTGCCATTTTAAAAACTCACTTTTAAAATGTCAAGATTGTACTTTCTTTAGACACAAAGGAATTCAATTCAATAACTCACCTCTAAAGCCAAACCGAAATCTGGGAGAAAAGGCAACTTCCTATCAAACATTGGGACAATTCTTCAAAAATAAGCAATTTTATGGGGAGCAAGGAGGAAAAGTCATGTGACCCATCATTCTTACCCAATTCCATGGTAGTAAAATTAAAGTGCTAAATCATTTTATCTTTGTGCTTCCCTGTGGCTCAGATGGTAAAGAATCTTCCTGCATGCAGGAGACCCAGGCTCACTCTCTGAGTTGGCAAGATCCCCTGGAGAAGGAAATGGCAACCCACTCCAGTATTCTTCCCTGGAGAATTCCATGGACAGAGGAGCCTGGCAGGCTACAGTCCATGGGGTCACAAAGAGTCAGACAGGGAAAGGTCATGTAGCCCCTCATTATTATCCAATTCCATGTTAGTAAAACATGTTTCTGAAATTAAAATGCCAACTCATTTTATCTTATTGTCACTTACAGAAATCAGATTTAAAGACACTAGTATGTCTTACCCAGTGGTGTTTGCACTTTCTTTGGGATTTACTTTGATAATGCTATCAAGGTCTTTACTTCTTAAAAAAAAGAAAATTAAATCAGTTTCAAAGTATTCCCATAGTATTTTTTAATATACACATTCCACATTATTGATGATTAATTCAAGCTTTTGGAGAAAATTATTATACTAGTATTAAATTCATTTTTGTTACAAAACTTATCTATCAATAAAAAGTTAACTTAATCTCTAGGATTCTATAGGGCTACATAAATTTAAATTAAGATAGAACATACTATAGACTCTCCAAGGTAAAGCTTGGCGCAATAGGGTTCAGACACAGAGGAGAGGAGCCAGACTCAAAGATATGTCCCCCTTAAATGGGCTGAGAAAATCACACAGCTAACCCAGGAGAAAATAACCAAGATTCAGAAACATAAAAGCTGCTCTCACCCTCTGCTTGTCTGATCTGTCGTGGCATTTGCTTTAATAACCTCTTTGAGATCTTGGCTTCTTTGGGAAAAACATGAAAACCTGTATCAGTTAGGTTGCATTCAGTTTTCTCTGAAAACCGTATTAACAAGAACATCCCTGAAAGGGTGTCAGATGTTTCCAGGGCCAACTGACTGGAGAAATTGTGATGTAATTCTTCCTTAGCTTATCTTTATTAATGTCCACAGTTTAAAAAGCTTCACCAGGACTTCCCTGGTGGTCCAGTGGTTAAGATTCTGCACTCCTAATGCAGGAGGCCCAGGTTCAATCCCTGGTCTGGGAACTAGATCTCTCATGCCGCAGCTAAGACCCAAGACAACCAAATAAATTAAAAAAAAAAAAAAAAACTTTACCAACACACTTCTCACTTTGCTTTTTTGTCCTTTATATTTCTTAAATAGAAAATTTGTCTCATTTTTAAGTTATTTAAGAAAATATAGAATAACAGGCTTTCCTGCACATTAGTCCAACTTGAGCATGTGGTCTTATGGAAACAGGATTCATCATATTCCTTACTTCCTCTCTCTGACAGGCCCCAAAGTGCAACAGCTCATCTGTGACAGGAAACCATAACACTCCATTTCTAATGAGGTGTAAAAAGCTAGCATGAAAAAAGGGAGCCCCATCACATTAGAAGCTTTACTTACCCTTTTTCAATTTTGTCAGCCCTTTGATTAACTTTAATAAGACTTCCAAGGCCTTGGTTTCTTTACAGCATTGGAGGGGGTGGAGAGAGCAGAGCAGTGGAGAGAGAAAGAGAGAAATTCAACAGCAGATTTCTCACAATAGGAGTAAGATGTTATCAGTACCTAAAACATCAGAAGTCTTTAGAAATATTTAATTCAAGTGGCTCTTCTCATGCCAAATGCTGATATGCTAACTATCCTATAGTGAGGACCCAACCATGACTCAGTCATGATTAACTCAATTTAAAAGTTCCACATTTCAACTTTTGCTTTCTTTATCCTTCGAGGGTAGGTTGGTGGGAAGCTAACTCTAATATATGTGTTGAGATATTGTCTGCCTTAAAATCATTCATATCAAGGGTGGAAATCAGAGGATCAACATTTTGAATCTAAACACTTTGAAGATTTAGAAAAGTCATCTTTAATAAAAAGAAACCTTGGAAAAGCAGAAATAACTCTATGATGACTTCAGTACTTTATATAAGTTGGTCACAACCAATAAAACTTTCACAGGCTGATAGCTTAAAACAGGGAAAATGAAAGCTAATCTCTCTAAATACCCCAATTGTTCAATGTTATTTTCATCTGTCTCTGTCTTTCACTGTGATAAGACTGTTGACATCTGAGGTTTTCTTTCTGTATAAAGAAGAAGGAGGGAAGAAGGAAAAGAAACTATGCCTGCCCCCTACTACACCATTGAGAGCTGTCTTTTCTGCATCAAAGCCCAGTCACTATCAAGTTATCCCAGATTATAAATCATTCCCTTTTTTCCTCTTCCCTAGCCCATACTGTGATTGACTTGTGATACTCATCTTCTGTTTCCTGATTTCCACCACTTTAAAGGAACTTTCCAAATTTCATTTCTTAAAAAATCTGAAATCTCATCTTCTCCTCTAAAACTCATATAACCACTTACAGAGAATTGACTGCTTTCTCACTTCATCTGTTCTCTATTTGAAAAAAAATGAAATAGAGTATGCACACATTCCTCGTCTGTGACCGAGGAAACCATAAGACTCCATTTCTAATGAGGTGTAAAAAGCTAACATGAAAAAAGGGAGCCCCATCACATTAGAAGCCCCATGTACATTAGAATGCACATTCATACTGTACTCTGCTAAGTCACTTTAGTCGTGTCTGACTCTGTGCGACCCCATAGACGGCAGCCTACCAGGCTCCCCCGTCCCTGGGATTCTCCAGGCAAGAACACTGGAGTGGGTTGCCATTTCCTTCTCCAATGCATGAAAGTGAAAAGTGAAAGTGAAGCTGTTGAGTTGTGTCCGACTCTTAGCGACCCCATGGACTGCAGCCTACCAGGCTCCTCCCATGGGATTTTCCAGGCAAGAGTACTGGAGTGGGTTGCCATTGCCTTCTCCTCATACTGTAGTAATAAGTTGTGAATAAGTATTTGATGTCTGAATGGAGGTGGTGATTATCAACACTTTACTATATAGATTTTGTTAAGTGTTCTACATTAGAGAGGGTTAAGAAGGCATACTGCCAAGCTTGACCAGTAAAGCTAGAACATCTGCCTGTGCACAGATTGGCACAGATGAATGGTTTTTAAAGATAACCAGGACAATAGAAATCATCATGTTAGGAAGGCAAATCTAATGACTAACCAAATACAACTTAAAAATAGCCAATCTGGAGAAAAAGCAGTGGAGACCTCATATATCTTTAGCCTGATGCAATTCTTGATTGTTCTGGGATTTTCTCTAATGAAACTGTCAAAAGTTTGCTATTTTTCAACATGAAAAATAATATTAGTAGTAATTCATTTTCTAGTATATCAGTGTCAGTCTAGAACTGTAAGTCAACTTCTTTAAATGTTCAGTTACTGACCATTAATTAACACTTTTTATGATACAAAGTCAATAAAAGCATGGCTTTTGACCTTGAGATGTTTACAAGTGCATCTTAGTGATAGACAAATGAACATTCCAACTGAAAAATACTTTAGTCCCTGGTAAAGACTTCAGGGGTGAGGGGCTATACTATTGGCATCAAAATGTCTTATAGTGAATATATTTGGTCCATAAACCAGCCTATTGTCCACTACTTCTAGTGATCTGTTTGACTTCTTCCACTTTTAGATGTAAAAGGGAACTTGGAGACCATCTGTTTAGATCATACCCTTCATTTTATGGACTGAGGAAACAGAGGCCACTTGTCCAGGGTCACCCTGATTGATCCTAGTGACAGAGGTAGCACCAAGACACTCTCCCCTCCATCTCCTGACCCTGATCAATGGTCTGTTCCACCAGCCTGTCTGACTCTTGTCTTGAGCAGAAGGTCTCCCCCAGGAAATGGCACACAGTTTACGAATCAATCAAAAAAGGCTGTAAGAGTCTCAATCACATCTTACCCTTTGCCATCTTTATCTGTCCGCGTATTCACAAAGATGAGATTTTCAAGGCTTTTGGCTCTAAAAAATACAAAGAAATTAAAATAAGAGACTGCATATCGAAAAAAAATTATGTGTTATCTTGAAAGGTCAGATACAGTAAAAAATTTTCAGGAATTGCTCATTTACTTTTACTGAATAGAGCAGCAGAAATCCTTCTGGGCAATTATGTCTGAACTAAATGTACAATACTGAGTGCACCGCCCCATCTGTTAGCACATTTTTATGCCAGAGAAGATAACTCCCTTCCAGCTAATGTCTGAAAGAATAAAACAAGCAATCTGGGAGATATTTTCAGGTTAGAGACAGATGCACTTACCTTTTCTCCGTTAATTCTGACTTAAGATTTGCTCTGAAGAGACCATCGAGACCTTGATTTCTTTAAAAGAATTGAGTAAAAAACCTTGTCACTATTAATGATGGATACTTAACTCATCTAAGCAAAGATCAGTTTATATCTGAGACAGGAAATAGAAGTTGTTTGGGAAAAGATGAGCCATGATTCCTGAAATCACTTTATTCCAAACAGATTTTTTTCCTGGACTCAAATATTAAATTGCAGTGGACCTTGGAGAAAAGAAAAGAAGATACATACTGGGGAACCTCAAGCTGTAATAAGTCCATTGTTTGCATTGTTTGCATTCAAGAAGTGTTATTCTTTTTTAATATGAGCCAATATTTACAAAGCTGGCCATGATGTGTGGACACCTGGAGTTTCAGGATCTCCTGAAAGTGTCCTGCAACTCTGGGCTCAAATTCTCACATTGTGACTGGAGCTGAGAAACATACAGGCATCTGGGACAGGCACTCCCTCCATGTTTCAGAGCCAGCTCCCTTCATGCATCTCTACTCACCTGGCCTCATCAGACTGTGGAGTCTGATTCCTGATCTAATACTTCCTTTGTAAATTAAAATTAAAAAAAAAACAAAACCTGAAAAGCAGCAAATCGTAGTGAGTCGTTGGTTCAATTCAGTTCAGTCACTCAGTCAGGTCCAACTCTTTGCGACACCATGAACCGCAGCACGCCAGGCCTCCGTGTCCATCACCAACTCCCGGAGTCCACCCAAACCCATGTCCATCGAGTCGGTGATGCCATCCAACCATCTCATCTTCTGTAGTCCCCTTCTCCTCCTGCCCTCAATCTTTCCCAGCATCAAGGTCTTTTCAAATGAGTCAGCTCCTTGCATCATGTGTCCAAAGTATTGGAGTTTCAGCTTCAACATCAGTCCTTCCAATGAACACCCAGGACTGATCTCCTTTAGGATGGACTGGTTGGATCTCCTTACAGTCCAAGGGACTCTCAAGAGTCTTCTCCAACACCACAGTTCAAAAGCATCAATTCTGCGGTGGTCAGCTTTCTTTATAGTCCAACTCTCACATCCATACCTGACCACTGGAAAAACCATAACCTGACTAGACAGACCTTTGTTGGCAAAGTAATGTCTCTGCCTTTTAATATGCTGTCTAGGTTGGTCATAACTTTCTTTCCAAGTGAGTCGTTGGTAGTCATTTATTAATAGATCATTTTTGTCAACACACATCTCTTTATCATCAGATCTGTGAACTCATTTGACATTTGCTTTGTTTCTCCTTCTCTCTGGTACCTACTTATTTCGTGCATTAGTGGGCCAAGTAACAGAGAGAGAACTAAAATTGCACTTCAAGCTTCAATTAATAAGATCTTTAAATTATGCAGTTACAAATGATTCAAAATAAGCAGGTAATATTAACTAAGAAAATGAGTGGGTTTTGTAATGATTAAACTAAAAACATTCAGTGACCAAACGAAACTATTTACATACTAATATAACAGAATTTCAGGAAGATAAATGTGCTTATTTTTATAACTGCTTTACTAAATCATGGTGTATGAAAATCAATGACACTTTAATATTAGTACCTTTAAATTGTAATAACCATTTGTAACAATGATGAAATGAAGATTTCCACAAGCTTTTTGTTCAAGATTTGTAGGACACTTTTGACTAGCCCAGTATATGGGTCCTCATGCTCAAAACTACTGAAAAGTAAATTCAGTACTTACCTATTCAAACTTTTGTTCATTTTGATGAGATTATCCAATTCTTCACTTTGGGAAAAGAAAGAATATCTCCCATCAGTAAAAGTCAGGGACATATTCAGCTTAAAACAACTATTTCTGAGTTTTCTGAAGTTCAACAAACTTCCCACCTTCATCATCCATGAAAAACATGTCTACCTTCCAAAGCTCTCCTCAGACAGACCTTTCTGCAACAAATCCTTCCCAGTCCTTTAAGTGAATAGAGATCCCTACATTTTTGGAAGCCTTGCAGTGTTTGGGGTTTTATATCTCCTTTATGGTACTTACCTTGCTGTACTTTGTAATGCATTAGGTTGGCCAAAAAGTTTGCCTAATTTTAAGTAAAAATAAGATGTGTTTTTCAAATTCACCAAGAATTTTATTGAATAACATATTCACTATCCAAACTTTTTGCCCAACCCAATAATAGTCACACAATTGTCTCCTTGCTTCTACATGCATGAGTGTGAGTGTACATAGAGAGAAACACAGACTCTACACACATTCCCACACCACTTAAAATTTAGATCAGCTTTATATTGGATCCTCTTCAGTGCTTAATCCGGAGTTTTTCACACAGTCGATGCTTAATACAAGGCCAGATTGCATCAAAAAATACAGATATGTTGACTTATTATAGATTCTATCTTTGCATAATGTGCTTGCACAGAGAAAATTTTGGAAAACACTTGTTTATCAGTAAGTCTGGTCTCTTTCTTGAATTCTACTCTCCCTCATTCCAGATCAGCTAGATTTGCTCTCCTGTTTTTGTATTTGAGAACTCTGAAGTCTATTGGCTGCTTCTTCAGGAGCTACCTGTTTAAGCCAAACCCCTGGGTTCTGGAATATTCCTTAGCTCAGCCCTCTCCCCAAAGAAGGAGGCCGGAGTGGTTCTTCCTTCCTGTTTGCTCCTCACAGAACCTCCTCCCCTAATCCCGTCTATCCACCCGCTTTACCCTCATTTCTCTTGCCTTCCTCATCCAGTTTTCCAGTTCATAAATCTTGGTTCTCTCTTCTTCCTGCTCTAGAATCACACATTTTCCACACTTCCTCAATGTTCCTCTTTCTTCTTGAGTCATCACTGGTGTAGACCAGGAGGCCAAGTAAGTAGGTAGTTAGACATTCAGGTTCCCAAGTCAGGGATACTTAGATTCCAATCCAGGCTTTACTGCTTATTACTTGGTGACTCTGGATGAGTTGCCTAACCTCTTGCTCTCTCAATTTTTCAGTTACAAAGTAAGAATACTAATTGTCCCCACCTCATAAAAGAACCAATAAGTTAATGAATAGAAAGTGATTAGCATGATAGCTAGCATGTCATAAACTCTCAATTAATTTTGGTAATTATAGTAAACAGTTCCCAATCAATATTAATGTTTTCACTTTTTAAATGCTCGCTATATTTATTTTTTAAACTGAATTTAGAGGCACCAAGACTGTGGCTCAGCTCTAGAGCTGAGTGACTAATGTGCTTGGAGATGCCTGGTACAGCAGATCACCAGAATAGTTACTGGGATGGTCCTTTCAGGGACCTGAAAAACTTATTCAATCAACGGCCATCACAGAGATGAATCCTTTCAAGTAATATTGCGTATTCAATGGTAGAGTCAAAGGCTGAGAATAAATATAGAAATGTGACAGTTGCTGATCCTGACAAAAAATGGATTAATGTTCTATCCTTGCATGGGACAAATGTTACCCAGACCCTAACACAACGCTATATTGTCATCTCTCATTTGAAATGCTACCTTCCAACTCTGAGTCTACAAATCTGTTCTACGTCCCCTAGGGAAAGAGCAACTCTATACATTTTTGCTCCAAACCTTTCTGACTGGTGAGTCACAATGAGATTATCAGGATTTGAGGTTCCACAAGAAAACTAGCATAGATCATGAAGAGACACTCTGTGGGAAATAAAGTAAAAGGGACACTGACTGCATTGTGAATGAAGAAGCTGAGCTTTAAAAATGGCATCAAGTTGATGAAAGCTTGGATATTGTTTCACCACTTCATTTGCAATAAATTAAATGCTCTTAGTCAGATAGGAGTAATAGTCCATTTCCCAAAGGAGTATTACAAAGCAACTCAGATAAAAATAAAAGCTCTATCAAGTCCCTACACATAGCCCAGAGCATCAGACATTTCCCCTGGTCCCCGTCAAAGTAACAGCTTCTCCCTGTGAAGAACATGTCTGGCTGTGGAATTTGTGTACCCTGGTGAGGAAGAGGGGACAGGAAAGGTAATCCAACTGGAGCTTTCACTGTTTTTGTTTGACTGGTGCCAAACCGTAGTTGCCCTTCGGCATCACTCACCTATCTCTCCCTTAAACAGCTGTCAAACCCGGAGGGATGGTGTGGGGAGGGAGGTGGGAGGGGGGTTCAGGATAGGGAACACGTGTACGCCTGTGGTGGATTCATGTTGATGTGTGGCAGAACCAATACAATATTGTAAAGTAATTAGCCTCCAAATAAAATAAATAAATTTAAATTAAAAAAAGAAAAAATTATTCAGTCCAAAAAACTGTTCAATCCCCATAAAAATATTACCTCAAACAAAAATAAATAAATAAAATGAGAAATCTAGACACTTAGACAACGGAAGAAATGAAAATGAAAAATTTAGGATACTTTCTACCGTCTCTGCCCAAATTTAGACTGTGCCCAAGAGTTGCAGAGAAGAGCTCCCCATCACTTCTGTGACTTCTCTTCAGGTCTTTGAGCTGGCAATCTTAACCGCCCTTTTAGCACTGCTAACTTTCACTGAACAAGGAAAAAAATTCTGTAGGCACAGGATTAAACCACGGAATGTTTATACCCAAGGTTTTCTCACTGCTCAGCATTGTCTTACCATTATCCACTATATAAATACTTCTGCTTTGCACAAAGCATTGTGTTAGAATTTGCAGATGACAGATGGTGAGAAAGACAAAATATCTGCTCTAGGAGATTAAAGAGATAACAAAGAAGATGAGACATTTACATAAATACCACAAAACAATACTAAATATATTAGCTGTTATGTAACTTGAATAATAGGACTCTAATCACTTAAGGAGGCAGAAGTCACATCTCACTGGGTCACTCACTTGGAAAAGACCTCACAGAGGTGTTGGTATCTGATCTGGATCTTGAAAAATGGCTATAACTTGAATGTATTGATACGGTGGCCTTGAGGCTGGAAAAGCCCTCATGAATAGAATGGTATAAACAAAGGCAGAGGCTCTGGAAACTTCAGAAAGGAAGTGGTCTACTTTGGTATTGAATGTAGGATAAATGGAACTGGTGAAGTCCGAAATTGCTAAGGAATGTTAGGTCAGAGCCAGGTTAACAAAGGCATTGCATGAAGTTATATGCAATTGACTAGGCCATGGGAAGCCAAGTGGGGTGATTTTTCAAGCAGAATCATAGAAAGAAAACTCCAGCAGTGATGGGTAGTAATGATCTAGTGGGAGAAGAGACTGGAGGAGTGTCAATCAGTCTGAATAGCTACTCTGATAACCTGTGGTGGAATCAATGAGGGTTTGAACTGGGTGAGACCATGGGGGTGTGCAGGGCACTTTAGACATTTAATCCATACATGCCTGATACTACACAGAGGGGTCGAGACGGAAGAATCAAAAATGATTGCAGAAAGGTGAGCTTGCCTGAATGAAAGAACACAGAAAAGACAGGAAATACCATATTTGGGGAGGAAGTTGAAAATAACCTAGGGCATTCTATATGGCGGTGCTGGGGAGATGGATAAGCACAGATCCGGGTCAGAACATAAATACAGGACTGGGGGTTTGGAGCAAGGTCACCACCATGAGCATCACTCCACAGAAGAGAAAGCAGAGAGAGAAGAGTGTCCATCAGTGTCAGTATTACCCATTTCTCAGGAACACTAATGTAGAGACTGACTCTTTCTTCCTTCAAATTATATATAATAAGCAGCATCAGGATTTCATTCATATTTGGAAGATTTAAAGGTACTGGCTAAGCATTTTTGAAACAGAGAGAGAAGAAAAATGCAAGTTCAGAACCTCTTGAGCGCTCACCCCTTGTTAGTTTTCTGAAGCGAAGTGGCCACTTTGACAATGCTCTCCAGATCCTGACTCCTTCAAACAATGAAAAATAAACTCATGTTAATGACAACTGAGCTATGCTTAAAGGAACTAAAGTATCTGTGTTCAGTGAAGAAAGCAAAAGTCCATAAGTTATCAGAAATTACTGACTTTATCTGAATAACAACAGCCTATCCCATCAGCTCACAGCACTCACACACGCGCACACATGCACGCCGGTCACTCCACCCAGGCATTGCCTCTGCCACCTCGTGCTCACTGAAACAATTACAGTTTCTCCTAAAGACATGTATCCGCTATGTGCAAGTTACATACTTTAAAAGGTTATGGGGGAAACATTGAATTAACTGCACAAGTAAACACAGAGTATGTTCAGAAGTTTTTCTATCAACCATAGAACATTATAATGTCATTGAGCATACATTATACATAACATTATAATGACACTGAGCATACATCCTTGGGCTTCCCTGGTGGCTTAGATGGTAAAGAATCCACATGCCAATGCGGGAGACCTGGGTTCAATCTCTGGGTCGGGAAGATCCCCTGGAGAAGGAAATGGCAACCTGCTCCAGTATTCTTGCCTGGAGAATCCCATGGACAGAAGAGCGTGGCAGGCTACCACTCACGGGGGCACAAAGAGTTGGACACAACTGAGCGACTAACAGTTTCAGTTTTCAAGGAAAATTGAGCAACATATTCAGAAGATCAATTAACCCCTTATATGAAGTGAAAGTATCTGTCTTCTTAGGCTTCCAAAGGGAAAGAAAGCACATTTAAAACTGTAGGGTATGTGGAATCACCTGACATGTAATGGACTTAAATCTCTAGGTCATGAAAAGACATAATTTTAGGTTTACCTGAATTGAGACCTGTGTTTCATAAACAATACTGTATAGAAAGTTAACAGAGTTCCATGAAGAAAGAATTTTGTAGTCAAGTAAACTGAGGAAACATAACTGACTTTTAGAGATTTGGAATGTACATATACACACACTGAAGGCTCTGGAAATTCATGATAGAGAAACCTATTCTCCTGTGTTTCCTAAATGTGTTGTCCTTTAAATGCCTCTTTCCCAGAACATTCATTGATATCTTGTGGCACATGGGACATACTGTACAAAATTGCTGAGATACAACTGTACCTTAAGTCAGCAGGTACAAGGTACTCCCCCAAAAGGTAAGGTATCTGTGTGACATAAGTCTAAGAGTCACGGGGGATAATAAAGAAAAAAAAAACATACATAAAGTTTTGCACTTTGAAAAATGTTTTCAGTTAAAAAAAATTGTTTAAAATAAAGATTTACTATAATGGTTAAGATGGTAAATTTAGCTGGGCTTCCCAGGTGGCTCTAGCGGTAAAGAACTCGACTCCAAACAGGTAGACATAAGAGACCTGGGTTTGATTCCTGGGTTGGGACGATCCCCTAGAGAAGGGCATGGCAACCCACTCCAGTATTCTTGCCTGGAGAATCCCATGGACAGAGGAACCTGGAGGGCTACAGTCCATGGAGTCGCCAAGAGTCAGACACAACTTAAGCGACTTATCCCACATGCACAAGATGGTAAATTACTGCTGTGTTTTTTACCATTAAAAAAAAAAATACTGGTTTATCATATTGGTTGACTTATAAAATAACATTGTTCAAAAACTAATTTCAAAAATAGTATTTTTTCAAATAAATAAATAAAGATACATCTAAAACAAATACTAAACTAGATGGGATGTTTAAGACAACAGGTGTAAACCAGGACTGTCATGGGGAAATCTTACTCAAAAGCATCAGTACAATTTGTAAGCCTTTTACTGATGGTGCAGGAGAAGCTCAGTGACCTTATCATACAGCCAATTCCAAGTAAAGGTTTTGTAGATGTTCAATCAGATGACTGTATTTCCACCTATTCCCTTATACATCAATACCAGCTATGTCATAGACTCTGGAACAAGTGTTAGGAATAAACAGAGATTTTCCTGTCTTAATGTTTGATCTTATTCTGTTATCATATTCAGGGAATTTTGGTTGTTCTTAACGTAATACTTAGAAATAGCAATAAAAGGAATAAAATTCTCTAAGTACATATAAAACTATTTATTACCCACTATTGAAGTCAGCTGGAAAACTGATTTTGTCCGTTTTATTAATTTCATGTATGTTTCAGTGTTCTAATAAAGCATACTTTATCATTTATACAATTAAATAAATATAAATATAGAGATATCAGGATAGATCATTGTACCTTATATTTCTTTCAGCAGATCTGTTGGCTTCTGTATATACACTTGGTTTAGCTGGATATATCTGCCTATATTTTTCAAATTAAAAATAATGTCTGTTAGGTAAGAAAACACTTTTCTGTTAAATTTAAATTTATAAGAAAACATTTACATTCAAAGAGATGAAAGTGTGCTTGCTGGAATAATAGCTCTATGGAAATAAACTTCTAAATATGTTCACGTTCATTTATTTTAGTTTTCAGTCATCAATAAAGCAATTATCTTTATTAGATAAATACACTTATCTCAATTAGATAATGAAATGTTTTAAACAGTAAAAATCATGTTTTGTTAGGTGTCAGAGGAACATCTTTTTCTCAAAGACTCATCCCATTTGAATACTATAAAAAAATATGTTTGCTCAGATAATATGGTCACCACTTTCATTTTTTCCAGCACACCCACCACATTGGGAATGACCACACTGAGCTGTTAGAATTAAATTTTACAATGTTAGGTCTGTAACGATTTGTGGTATAAGGCTTTTCTCGGCTTTTTTTCTAAGTATCTAATTGACCTACTTACACATTCTTGCTTGTTCTCAAGAAACTAAATTCGACTATTTTTTGTACTCCTGAGGACATGTGTTAATTACATAGGAAACACTTCCCTTTCATATTCTTTCATTAAAATCATCTTGCTGTGATTAAAGTAATCAGGGTTTAAAACATGCAAGTTGTCCTCATTTTATATTTAAGATCATTTGTGGAAGAAATAAATTAGAGTAGTAAAAACAGATTAGACCAGTTCTGATGAAATTTAGCTTCTTTTGAATCTATTCAATTCACTGCTCTAAAATCTAATGTTTTGAATTCAGGAGGTACTAACACCAACTTTTTTTAGCCCTCTAAAAAATCCTATTCACATTAATATTAAATTGCTCAATATTGTCAAAGTAAAAGAAAAAATAATATAAGATAGAAAGCCTGAAAAGTTATTTTCAAGTGTATAACCGTTGCGCAGATTAGAAGTCATAAATCTGGCCTATATTTTTCATTAATTTAATGAAGAAGAATTTTTTTAACACTAAAAAAAATTATCCTGTCCTCCTAAGGACAAAATTTCAAAGATCCTGTGACATTTCAGTGAATAGAAATTCAGACCTGAGTTTTTAACACATTAGGTTGAATACCTAAAGTTACATAGCCCTGTCACACAATTAGCATTTTCTTGTCAAAGTTATCCTCTTAATGAAGAATAGTTTTCCAATAGTCCTACATGTTGTCAAAAAAATCACCATCAAAAAGTTAAAATACAAAAGAATCAAAGGCAGGCCATCAAGCAAATCTAATGTATTCAGTCTTCACTGAGACACCATTTAAAAAATCTCTCAACAATAATGGAAATGTGCTGTGTAGGTCTTGGAAAATAGCTTGAGATTAGTAAACTGTTTAACAGCAGCACAAGGGGAGGTGCTCAGATCTCCAAATTAGTCTCTAAGTATTTGTTTCTAAGTATTAATTAGAGAGCACTGGAGTTTCAAAATGGAAAAGCAAGTCTGTCTTTTTTTTTTTTTTCTTGATTTGGAGGCAAGGTAATTATAATATTTTTCAAAATTTGTTATAGCTTTTAAATAAGTTATGAATGTCTCAGTAAGACTAAAGAACTACCCAAAGGTATTTTCTAACATAAGGGAGGGTTTGAACAGTAACAAAAAGTTTTAAGAATATCTTTGTTAGAAAATGTAGCTCTTAATGGGAATCTTAACTAGTTAAGATATATATATGTGTGTGTGTTTGTGTATAAATAAATATATATACACACACACACATATTTGTTCTTGTTGCTGTTGTTCAGTAGCTAAGTCATATCCAACTCTTTGCAATATGTAGACATATCAATATATAAGCAATATATATACATATCAATAAATGGGCTTCATTGGTGGCTTAGTGGTAAAGAATCCACCTTCAGTGCAGGAGACATGGGTTTGATCCCTGGGTCAGAAAGATCCTCTGGGGAAGGAAATGGCAACCTGCACAGTTTTCTTGCCTGGGAAATCCCATGGACAGAGGAGCCTGGCGGGTTACTATCCTTGGGGTCACAGAGAGTTGGACACAACTGAGTGACTAAATCACCACTGCCACACATGTATACATATATATTTATATACAGGGAAAGAGGAGTTCCTTGCATATTGGTTCCCAATACATAAAGGAGAGGAAACCTGAGTATGAACATCTCCTGGGCTGACTATTGCTCAGTTTCTATCTTGAAAGTCTGTTTCCATAGGACAGCTACAGGCCATAAGTCTCCAGAGACAAACATAAATACACGTTTGTGTGGGCAAATGGAACTAGAGCAGCTTTCCAAGTGCTTCTGCATTGAAAGTGAAGTTGCTCAATCGTGTCCAACTCTTCGCGACCCCATGGACTATATCCTACCAGGCTCCTCTGTCCATGCAATTTTCCAGGCAAGAGTACTGGAGTGGGTTGCCATTTCCTTCTCCAGGAGATCTTCCCAACACAGGGTGGCTCAGAGGGTAAAGTGTCTGCCTGCAGTGCGGGAGACCCGGGTTCTGCAGTGAACCTGCACAAAAAACATACCCATGCTTTGCACAAGTCACAATTCATATGGTGTCATTTCCTTTAAACTTCGTTTTGCAAGAAATTCTGGAATGCTAGATCTTACCTATTATCCTGCTTCAGCTGGTTAGGAGATGAAACAGCGGAACTGGGCTTTGGAGGTATCGGAGGGTGAACAGTTGGTTCCCTTTAGAACAGAAAACAGCAGTTCATTTCACCATGGAAACCAGGTAAATTTTGGCATCTATTCACCAACTGCGTTTATTGTCTATGTGGAAATATCTCGTGCGTCTTACAACCCCGGTGCATGAGCTATTGGAAAGGCCAGGACGTTTGGAGTCCTAAACTTTAAAGAAGTCAAATCTGTATATTACAGGAGAGTTCATTTAATCAGATTTTTGGAAACCCTGTCCTCCCCAGCTATAGCTTGAAACATTATGTGTACTTTAAACAGCTTAGTAATTTACTAGAATATCTCACTCAAGTTATGATATTTTGGGTCAGCAGCACATGAACAGAGTAAATGGTTCCTGGACTAAATTAACATATAAGCTTCTTTAGGAATTATGTCAACTATCAAGCTGCTATGGAAACAGCAAGAAAGGTTTTCAATTCCATAGACCTTAAGATTAAATTGATTTGAAGCTCTTAACTAAATCCACTTTAAACATTGACAGCACAGGCCAGTTTGATGCTGGCAGAGCTTATAAACACTGTCAGCCTAAACTTTCCAACAAAGCACCAAGACAGCCTCTGAAATGGCAAGATTTGATCACCCAGGAACTGAAGCAGGCAATTATGGGCATATTTGGGATGGAGTCAGCACTTTACTCGGGTTTCCCTGGTGGCTCAGTGGTAAAGAATCCACGTACAGTGCAGGAGATGCCGGGGACATGGGTTTGATCCCTGGGTTGGGAAAATCCCTTGGAAGAGGGCATGGTTATCTACTCCCGTATTCTTGCCTGGAGAATCCCATGTCCCACAGAGAAGCCTGGCAGACTACAGTCCATAGGGTCACAAAGAGTCAGATACAACTGAAGTGATTTATCATGCACACACACAGCACTTTACCTAGGGCATGTCACTTCCCTACCCCGAACTCCCACCCCAGTAGTTCCCCATAATCCTCGACTACATTCCATAGAAATACCCTGTGATCTCGACTCTGTACCTCTCTGGCTTCTGCGTTGCACTAGGGAGCATGTAGGCTCTGGAGTTGGGCTGCCTGAATTGCCAGCTGTGTGATAAGGGCCTAAATTATTCCATTTCCTCATTTGTAGTAACCCTTCCAACAGCACTGTGGGGGTTCTGTCGGGACTGAATGAAGTCATGCTTTTATTTAACACATTTCTTGTTAACTTTCTATGCATGAGGCACCCTACAAAGTAGATAATTTCCCTGTTTTCAGAAGGTTTTCAATACACAAATAAATAAATGGCAGATAAAGAAAAGTACTAAGAAGACAATAAAGCAGTGAGAGAATATAGTGATGGTGTGGGAACACCTGTGTGTGAGGTGAAATATAAGCCAGGACCTGCAGGAAGTGATCAACTGAGCCATGAGGATGTTGGAGAAAGAGTATCATCAGCTTTGTGATGGCATCTGACACTTGAAACTGGATGAGACCGCCCAGGAAGTCAGCCTAGGCAGAGAAGGAAGAGGGCCAAGGCTGGAACCCCTGATCCCAGCAATATTTAGACATTAAGAATATGGGAAGGAAACAGCAAAGGGATCTGAAGAGAAGCAGCCAGAGAGAAAAGAAGAAAAATACAAGGGTGTGGTGCCAGGAAGTCAAGGGAGACAAGTGTTTCCAGAAGGAGTAACTAGCCTTGCCAAATGCAAGACATTTGACAGATCAGATAAAACTGGAGTGAAGAGTTACCATGGTGTTGGCAATATAGGGGTCATTGATAAACCTGACGAAGGCAGTTTTGATGGAGCAGTAGTGAAAAAAAAAAAAAACCTTCTAGGAGTGGATCTCAAAGAAAATGGGAGGCAGAGGGATAGACGTAGAGATTTCTTTTGAGGCACTTTGTAGTGAAGAGGGAAGAGAAAATTGGGAAGCTACCTGAAGGTTGGTAGGTCAATGAAAGGTAAGAGAATATGTAGATATGCCAAAGGAATGATCCAGGAAAGATGGCAAATTTGATGGTTCAGGAGAGTGAGCAGAAAATGCTTAGATATGGGAAGCAAGAAGATTGAGGGCACATACAGGAAGGTTGGTCTTGGAAGCACAGAGAGCAAGCTCATT
This sequence comes from Oryx dammah, assembly GCF_014754425.2. Lineage (NCBI taxonomy): Eukaryota > Metazoa > Chordata > Mammalia > Artiodactyla > Bovidae > Oryx > Oryx dammah. The sequence continues at coordinate 52,607,602 of NW_024070208.1, read as the reverse complement.
GAATCCTCTCTTCAATCCCAGAGATAAGTATTCTATTTCTTCCTACTTTATAGATGAGAAGACGGAGGCACAGAAAGTGAAAATAAATACCCTGTGATGATACAGCTGGTAAGGGGCAGAATGAGAAATCCAAACCAAGAAGTCTGGCTCCATAAAGCATCCCCCATGATGCTGTCTCTCAAGGACTCTTTGGGCAACACCAATGGCTCTGCTGAAGTCAATGCTCATGGAACTAAAATAAGGCCAATACCCATTGCTTTCTTTTGCCACGCTCGGTTCTTCAGGGGCAGGAACAGATTGAGCAGAGAGTGGATTTAAGGAAGCTTCTAATTCAGCCAAGAGAGTGCAATAAAGACTGATGACAAGGGAGGAGAAGGGGATATGTGAGGAGGTGGGAGCTGAGATAGACATGGAGGGAAGTGAGGATGTGAGGGCAGAAGGGCTGTGGAAAGATGGTAGAATCAATGGATGGTGGTTGTGGGACTGGGAAACTTCTGGCATCAGAGGACTGGAGGGATTGAACCAGAAAGTGAGTAGATGGAAAATGGAAGCCAGAAAAGGGGAAGCTTTGAAGTTTTGTAGTGTATATCGTTTCTTACAAGGGAAAAATCTGTGGGTGGCTGGGGTAGGGCAATGGACAAGGTCATTGGAGAGGAGATCAAGAAAGTGAAAGTCCAGGATGGGAAAGATCCATTACATGAATTTGGAAATCACCAAGCATTTTGAGGGCTTCCCTGATAGCTCAGTTGGTAAAGAATCCACCTGCAATGCAGGAGATGCCAGTTCGGTTCCTGGGTCAGGAAGATCCACTGGAGAAAGGATAGGCTACCCACTCCAGTATTCTTGGGCTTCCCTTGTGGCTCAGCTGGTAAAGAATCCGCCTGCAATGTGGGAGACCTGGGTTCGATCCCTGGGTTAGGAAGATCTCCTGGAGAAGGGAAAGGCTACCCACTCCAAGATTCTGGCCTAGAGAATTTCGAGGACTATACACTCCATGGGGTCACAAAGAGTCAGACTCGACTGAGTGACTTTCACTTTCAGGCATTATGATGGAAGGAGTGTGGGGAAATAGTGAGCCAAGTGCTGAAGTCCCCACAGAGTGAGGGTGAGTGACTCAGAGACCTTGAGATGACTCCAGGGAAGGAGAGACACTCACAAGGGAATGGCTTCAAGGAGGGCAGGGAGAAATAGAAATTAGCAATAAGGAGCAAACAGGATCCCTCCTCTTCCCCCAGACCACACAGCGCATGGGATTAGAAGAAAAGCAGCTGTCACTGAGAAGGAGCCTGGGCGAGCAGGTTCTCTGGGAGAACCCACCAAGGAGGGGAGAGATCATTCAGTCAGAGACAAGACTGAAGAGGAGTGAGTTTTGACAATAATGGATGCCATATCCAGGAAGGTTCTGTGGACCGGTTTGAGGGGTTGGGATGCTGTAGGGCTGGCTCAGGTTCAGTGATGCACAGAGCTCTGCAGGGATGGTCCAGGTGATAAGAAATGGTCTGACTGGGGTTCCCATAGGGATCCATGGCCACAGGGGTGGGGGACATGACGGAATTAGTCCAGAGGCTTTTCTGGCCGAGTGTGGCAGTGAGTCCCTGGGTGAGAGACAGTGGCGGAGTGGACACAGCACAGTGGGTCTTCTGGTTCTTGTGTTGATGGTGGCTTTAAAGCCAGCAAGAGGGCAACACAAGGCTTTTGAGCACCGCCTGGCTTAGTGTAAGGGTTGTGGCTGCTGTTGTTTTCATGCCACATGAACCGAGCCCACCGGCTGGCACTTCCTAACCCCATCCCACCCCACACCACGGTCTCTCTCCTCTGGGGCGTACCTCCTTCTGCTTTCCACCTGGAGAGCCCTCCTTGCCCTTCAGCCTCTGGTTGAGGGGGTTACTGTGCAGAGTGGTACCCAGTGCTCTGGTGAACACTCTTCTATGTCTCCCAGTAGCACACCTTCTTCACAACACATACCGTGCTGGTCTGAATTGCACATAATTTTTTGTCTCCACCTTGGCTGGACCGGAAGTCCCTAAAAGGATAGTTACACACCAAGTACTAGGATAGTATACAATGTTGGTGCCCGATAAAGATGTGTTGGAAAAGGGAGTGATTGGCTGAATTTTTATTTGGTAAGAAGGAAAATGAGTACTGAACAGGAGTCTAAAGCTTTGAAAATCTGTTCAAGGTTACCTGTCCCATAAAAGTCCATTGTCCGTTGTTGACTCCACTACCAAGTACCTGGTAGCTCAGCTGGTAAAGAACCTGCCTGCAATGCGGGAGACCTGGGTTCAATCCCTGGGTCAGGAAGATCCGCTGGAGAAGGGATAGGCTACCCACTCCACTATTCTTGGGCTTTCCTTGTGGCTCAGCTGGTAAAGAACCTGCCTGCAATGTGGGAGACCTGGATTCAATCCCTGGGTTGGGAAGATCCCCTGGAGAAGGGAAAGGCTACCCACTCCAATATTCTGACCTGAAGAACTCCATGGACTGTATAGTCAACAGGGTCGCAAAGAATCAGACACAACTGAGCGACTTTCACCAAGTACCTAGTGAGCGCTGGCTGCTCAGATGAGTTATTGTGTAATATGATATGCCTGCAAAAAGTAATTTACAGGAAAACACTCTCCCCATTCTGACCTAATGTTAGATCTCACAATTAGATGTTCTTTTACTTGTACTGATTGTCATCATCTTCTCTTCTTAAAACATATCCCTGTATTGCAACAATGTAATGTCACTCAAATGATAATGTGTCTTTCATGCATCTGTGTTGATGAGCTGGTTATATGCATCTCTTCCAGGGACAGAGGAAAGGATAAGAAGTTGGTTGGCCCCAGATATTAATGAGTCTACACAGAGCACTGGATATCTGAAAACAGGCAGGAGAGTAGTAACAAGATGGAAAGGAGGTTTACAAAAAGGGAGACAAGAGATGGTCCAACTTTGCTTATGCCAGAATCACAGTGATAAAAAGCTAAGTTACTTCCATGTAAAGTGGTGCTAAGTTACTTCAGTCGTGTCTGACACTTTTGTGACCCCATGGACTGTGGCCCACCAGGCTCCTCTGTCCATGGGATTCTCCAGGCTAGAATACTGGAGTGGGTTGCCATTTCCCCCTCCAGGGGATCTTCCCAACCCAGAGATCAAACCCTTGTCTCTCATGTCTCCTGCATTGACAGGTGAGCTCTTTACCACTAGCCCCACCTGGGAAGCCACTAAGCCCTCAAATAGGCCGGAAAAGATTGCCTGGGTGTGTCTGAGAGGCAGAGATGAGTAGAGAAGAAGATCTGGGTGTACAGGAAGGAGATGGTTTGGGGAAATAAAGTCAGGTGTGCATCTGTGAAGGCCAAGAAAAGCAGAAAAGTGAGAGTAATGCATTTACACCCCTGCTGGGCTGGGCCAGGGCAAGGCCACGCTGACTTCAGTCCATCTCAGAGGAGCTTTTGGCAACTCCGCAGTGACAGTCACAGATGACAGAACCCTGGCCCTGGGGAAAATGAGAGGCGTCATTCAAGCTGAGCCAGGAGCTTGAGGCCATGCCAAGCGGGGGCTTTAGAATGCAAGAGCCAGGCAGGAAGCTGGGGCCTGGAATGTTTCGAAGAGACAAAAGCAAGAGACCTTCCTGAGGAATGATCTTGTCTGAACACCACTTTGAGATGCGCTGTTTAAGCTTGGATCGGTTGACCCTGGTTCTCCCCTCTGTCTTTCCCTCCAGCCTGTAAGACCTTCCGCAGGGTTGATGACGCCACACTAGCTGCTATAATTGTAAAAAATAACTTTCAGGGATCAAAAGGCAGCTTTCCTGGGCAACATTTGAAAACCTGCAGATTGTAGCCCGAAGGCCAGAGCTAATAGAAATAACACTGTCAATCTGTTTATGTTCCCTCATTTCCATAAGCTCCCAGAAAGGTCACTTCTTTGTATTATGGCTTTTTGGAAAACATGCTTGGCTCTGTGACTCGTGTTCCAGAATGACTTTGTGAAGAACGTTTCTATGACTCAACACAGGTCAGGGTTGAAAGAATAATTGACTCTTAAAAACTGATGGTGAGTTTTGTTTTACTTTGTGAAGTGACTTAGCAGCTTAGCAGTATGCTTGGCTGTTGTAGTCTGCCAGTAGAATTCTTATTCCAACAATAGCAAAGGAAATGGAACTTACATTTTTTTGAGTTTCAGTAACATGTCAACTTGTCCAAGTTGACATACTTCTCACATACTTTATTTTATTTAGTCCATATATCTATCCTGTGGAATGTGTGTATGTGTATGTGTGTGTGTGTGTATATATATAGATAATATAGAATTTATTTTTTTCACTGAGTCTCAAAAAAGGTAAGCAATTTGCCCTGGGTCACACTGGTAGTAAGTGACTCAGCCAAGGTTCTAACCCAGTCTTACTCGTGTCTAATTCCATGCTTTCTCCTCTGTGTCAGGCAGCCCCTTGGTCTGTGGCCTGTTAGGAACTGGGCTGCAGAGCAGGAGATGAGTGGTGGGCTAGTGAATGAAGCTTCATGTGTATTTACAGTTGCTCCCCACCACTCACATTACTGCCTGAGCTTCACCTCCTGTCAGATCAGCAGAGACATAATAGACGTGATGCACTTGAATCATCCTGAAACCATCCCTCCTCCTTAGTCCATTATCTTCCACAAAACCTGGTACAAAAATGTTGGGGACTGCTGTGCTCTATTGTACTGTATTACACCATTATTCTTCCAGGTATTTCCAATGAAAACCTACTACCAATAAGAGATCCTGCATTATTTGCTTGCCCAAAGGTGTCAGTTCAAAAGCACTTATTCCACAACTGCCCTAGTTATTAGGTTAGGACATATAACAAGCAAAGTTGGGCATTCAAGACTAGGAAAGGTGTGATGTGGTCCATGGTCTCAAAGAACTTGCAGAATGCAAGGCATTCTAGAGATTCCAGAGAATAACCTTTCGATTATTTGTTCAAAAGCATGATTGCTCTAACAGTGTCTTACTTTCAGTGGCCAGGGGCCATTTCAATGAACCACACCACAACAAAGAGCATGCCTTGAACAAAAATTTCAGAGACCTAGGTTTTAGACTAGTTTTGCCACTGACTTCTAGTCTGATCATGGAAAGAACACTGACCCTCTATGAAGAATCTGCTTCTTCATTTATAAAAGGATGAGACTGGCTCAGATCTGTGGCTGGCAAACCACAACGTGATCATGAGAAGGCAGAATATTGCAAGGAATCTTCAATTCCACAGTAGTCGTGAATACTACTTGCTATGTGCTAAGTACCCTGAATATTCATATACTGTACTTTCTAAATGTATGAATATTCAGTTGTGGTTAATAAAGTTTAAATAGCATAATTTAATATAAGAACTCAAATAAACTTTAGCTTCTAATAGACACAGAGGGATAGAAATTTTCAAGTATTGCGGAATTCATAGCAGCACATTCTGAATTAACTTTCTCCTCATTCTATTAAAATACTTAAAAAAAATAACATATCCTGACTCAGGTTTATGTTTTAATTATTTTGAATAAATATAATTGGTATTCTAGGCATTCAGATACAATTTTAAAATCACTATACTTTGACATTTTACTGAGCGTTTTAAACTCTTAGTTTTTGCAAAATGGCTTCTAGTTAATACAAGATGTTTGTTGTGATAAAAATTAAATATAATGATTTAATTTAGGGTGACAGCAAACTTCATAGAAGGTTTGGTACCAATAGAGTTAAAAATGTGGCAGCATAATTAGAAAAGCTACATTTTACCATTTATAGCTACAGATGGAAAAATATAACTGTCTGTAGTGCAAGGTTGCCATAGCAACCCACTTCTCAATCAGAATTTTTTTTCCTCCTCCATATCTACCAATCAGCTAAGTGGAAGGGAAAAACCACTGAAAAAGAAGAGATTGAAACAAATATGGACGAGAAATTATGAAAGCACGTAACAAGCATTTCACAATATGGTGATTTCCTGCTTGTGTTTCCACTACTTTAATTTGACCAGATATTATACAATTTATTTTCTGACTTTGGAAATGATTGCAGAAACAAACACATTGGTTTTTTTTTTTTTTTTTGGTGGTGCTGGTGGTTTGCTTCATTGTTTCTCCAGAATCACTATAATGGGTAACACTGTAAACATTCATATTGTTTAAGCAACTGCTACCTAAATCTGGCTTCCATGAGTTTCTTAAATGAGCTTCATATGCCATCAAAGCACTGTATCTCTGCATCACCTAAATACAAAGGCATATGCACTTAAATTTACTGTAAACAGAACACCAAGAGTTAAAGGTGGGTTCTGAAATCAGAAGCGACTTTAATATTAACTTCCTAGAAATGCTGCATCTGTATTTCATTGCGATTTGACTGAGCACTTCTCACAAATGGCACCTATTATCCACACCGTTGGCTCAAGTCCTGGCATACGTTACCACTCTTTTAAAGACTCAGAAAAAAGAAAAAGTTTAAGAACTTGAGAAATTAAGATAGACACTAGTGATTGCTGACAAATTGCTTTGCTTCAGGCTTTCTGATAAATCTTAAAATGAAACAAATGGAAAAGGAAAAACTTTCACTGGCTCTGACCTTCTAATAATTTTCCATATTGATGACACATGTATTTCTTTTATATGTATTTCAGAATCTTGAATACATAGAGCTCAAATTACATTACACCAAAACATTATTCTGAAATAATGAAAGGGATTTGAACACGGGAAAGGGGGTAAACCCGTGATCACAGAGGAAGAAGAGACAGATCATTGTAACGAGGAACAAAAGTTGTAGAGCTAAAATTTGATTCAGTCCTGATTAAAATGAAAAGAAGCTATAGGTTCTGATGGCAGTTGAAAAGAGGATTTCAGAGGAAATAATCTTGTTGACACAGGTTGACAGGCTTCCCTGGTAGCTCAGCTGGTAAAGAGTCCACCCGTAGTGCAGGAGACCCCAGTTTGATTTCTGGGTTGGGAAGATCCCCTGGAGAAGGCCTAGGCTACCCACTCCAGTATTCATGGCTTCTCTTGTGGACCAAATGGTAAAGAATCCGTCTGAATGCGAGAAACCTGGGTACAATCCCTGGGTTGGGAAGATCCCCTTGAGGACAGCTCGGCAACCTGCTCCAGCCAGTATTCTTGCCTGGGGAATCCCCATGGACAGAGGAGCCTGTCCTCTGACAGAGATGGGCTACAGTCCATGGTGTCGCAAAGAGTTGGACATGACTGAATGACTAAGCACAGCACACAGAGCCCATACAAGTTGGTCACTCAAAACCCTGCGCTAGAGTTTTCCCTTCTCAACAAGAGAAGAAAGAGATCAGAGAACGTTTATATCCAAGGACCAAGGAGTTACCTTAGAAATAAGCTAGAAAGAGTTTTATTTAAGTTCAGAACTTTACCTGCTGTGTCTTACTACCATGAATTACAGCTTCTTTCTCTACTTGTTTTATCAGAAGGAGGGCAAGAGACTTTCAGAGATATTTGACTCTTAATTCCAAAATGTTTGATCACTAGATCTTAACCTTCTCATTATAAGACTAATGTGTGTCATACATAAAATGATACTTGTTTTAAGAAATTGCCTTTTTTCTTTAGCTCTACTATATAGTTATATTAGAAAATTTAACTTGCTCATTTAAAATCTAGTTGAATTCACCAATGTGATAGACATGAGTTTGAGTAGGCTCCAGGAGTTGGTGATGGACAGGGAAGCCTGGCGTGCTGCAGTCCATGGGGTTGCAAAGAGTTGGACACAACTTAGCGACTGAACTGAACTGAATTCACCAACCTTATGTTAATTATATAGACAGAATGAGATGTAGATATATTTCTAGATGTAGCTATAGAAATATCAATGGCTGCAGACATAAACACAGACTTGTAGAGTTATAGGTACAGATATACATATAAATATAGAGAAAAGTGTGATATTATGGGTTCTTCTATTGATTAAAAAAAAAAGCTTAAGACCCTTTGGGTGCAGCTTACATCATGCCTGTAACAGATTTTAATCCAAACACAACACCAATAGAAGTTATCAATCCAAACACAACGAAGTTTGGTTCTTCCACACTACATAAGTCAAGAAAGGGAAAACTGAGGAATGGGATAGTCCATGGGGTTAAAGATCACAGAGAGGTTAGAGGGGAAAAATATTCAGGAAAATGATCTCTCCTTGTAATAACTGGGAATGAGTGTGTGGGAGAAAATGAAATCTCTGGGAAAGATTAGGTGATGGAAAAATGAAGGTTCACAAAATGAAGAACAGAAATGAGAGTGAGTGTTGGTATTAATGGGAAATTCTTTTGCAGAAGAGGAGAAAGGGAGATGGAGACCAGTGAATAAGTAAAGGTCAAAGGGAAATAAAGTTAGCATGGGCTATTAGCTAGTATTAAAAATCAGTTTTCCATTTTTATCTGTTCTTGACCTATTTCCATCTTCTTTTTGTTCTTCTGGGGACAAAGACCTCTTTTTGAAACCTTTGATTCCTTTCATCATTTGATAATTGCTTCTAGTTTTTGGCTTCTGCTAAAAAGGCTACTTCTCAGCCCTGAGCATGCACTGGTATTAAAGGTGAGAAACAAGCAGTACTTCAAGCTGTTCCAACAAAAAGCACTTTAGGAATCAAAGGCATTGCTATATTACTATTATTCTCTCCTTTCCCTGAAAGCTTGGGATAACATTAGCTCTGATCCTCAAAGAGAAGCCTTTTGGTCTAGCCATTCTATTAATAATCTGTGACTTTAAGAAAGAAGTGGATATTTAAATTCATCAACCTTATGCAATAATCTTCTCCTTGCCTTAAATCTGGTACTAGGCATCTGATCCAGAAATCAGAAATAGCAGCATTGTAACTTATTTTATCTTCCATGTAAATCACATCCAGCTATGCATAAATTGTAAGGGCATATAGCCAGGCAGTATCAGTTCTGTTCAGAGATCCATGGCTGAATATGCACTGAGCTCATATGATGGGAGTGCATGAATAGCCCTTCCGTATCTTTACAGTTATATAACAGCTGCTTATTATGATGGTAATTTACATGAACAATGGAATAACAGATAAAAGATAAAAATTAGTTATTTGGGAAATTAGTAATAAATCTTTCTAAGTATCAGTTACTGTCTATCAAGACAAAATTGGATTGAATATACAGTGGTATCTTACAATAATAACTTGGGTAGTTCCATGAAAGGCACCACTCATGGAGAAAGAGCTAAACATAGCCCGAGGAGAAAGGAGGTTATAAATTAGAGACATATTTAATCCATATTTAGCAGTTCATATAATTGGAAACCACCCACAGGTTTAAAAAGATGAACAGGTTTAAAAAGAAAATATTTTAAGAGAAGGTTGGTATAATTCCAAGCTGTGATTATTCAACATGTCCAATAATTTTATACATATGTTATACACATATAATACATATGTACACACACATATATATAGATGAAGCCAAGGGTATGGAAGACAATCTCAGTTCTTTTTGTCTACTAGCCAACTAAAGTTATTTATGTCCTTATAGATTCAACTTAAATTATAAGACATTTATTTCCAAATATATCTATTGTTTGGAAATAAAAGACTCATTAAAAGCCTGTGCAACAGATGAAAACTTTTGGAAATAAAACAGTCTCATATGAAACAAGGGCACTGCTTCATACCCTTTTTCCAAGTGTTAGATTGGGAAAATGAATCCCATTTAAACATGGAAATATTGGGTGAAGATATTCTAGGGGTTGATTACATGGAAATAATTTTGGATACCTAAAACCAAAACCAACTTGGAGACCTATTTTTCTTCAAGTGCTAATGACAACATAGATTATGAGAGGCCTACACTGTGTCTCCTTCACTGAAGGCTTGAGTGTAGGCTCCGTGTTTTGTCCACTGATATCTCCAAAGATCCTAGAACAGTATCTGGCATACAGTAATCAGTTATTATTAAATATTTATTCAGTTAAATAGTTGTTGACATTCCCAGTATGGAAATTGTAGAAGCAGGTGTTCTCCACATGGGCTCTAAGTTAGTGATAATTATTGCTCTCAACAGCAACAAAAAAGTAAGAGCAAATACTACTCATCTGTCACTTTAAGTTTACCAAGAACTTGCCATACACGTTCCCATCCTGACATCTGGGTTCATCAGAGCAAAAATGACTGTGCACCAGAGCCCACACTGGGGCTCCACCTAGTGATGGCCCCTGTTCTCTCCCCTGCTCCCCTTATGGATTGAATGACGTCCTCTCCAACTTTGTTTGGAAATAGGGACATTAGTAGACACAAGTAGGTAAGGCATGAGTCATGGACAAAAGTAGCTGAGTTAGGGTGAGAGCATACCAGAGTTGGATGAGCCCCATTCGATAGGACTGGTGTCCTTATAAGAGGGGGAAATTTGGACACAGACAGGCACACAGGGTAAACACCATGTAAAGATGAAGGTGGAGATTGAAATGGTGCAACCCCATGGACTGTAGCCCACCAGGCTCCTCTGTCCATGGAATTCTCCAGGCAAGAATACTGGAGTGGGTAGCCATTCCCTTCTAAAGGGGACCTTCCTGACCAAGGGATCGAACCTGGGTCTCCTGCATTGAGGGTAGATTCTTTACCATCTGAGCCGCCAGGGAAGCCCTTAAGCAAGCTAAGGAACACCAGAGATTGGCAGAAAAACACTGGAAGCCAGGAAGAAGGGTGGAATAGATCCCCTCTCACAACCCTCAGAAGGAACCCCGTCAACACCTTGATCTTGGGCTTCCAGCCTCCGGAACTGTGAGACAATACATTTCTCTCACACCACCCACCTTTATGGTACTTTGCTACAGCAACCCTTAGCAAACTAAAAATACAGTCATTTACTCCTCAAAGCATGTCAGATTTCCTACCAGGCACACTTGTACCCTGACCTCACTTTCACTGGGCACTATCTTATTCAGAGCTCAGAGTTCACAAAATTGCCTCTGTTTTATTCCAAAGCATCCACAATTATATGTTGTCAATATCTAACACATTCTTCCATCATATTACATAGCAATTACCTCTGACATCTTCCTCTTACCTTCTGCTTGCTCCTGTGTTTGGGGTGGTGTTGTAACCTGGAGGGGGTGGTGGAAACCAGGACTGTCTGTTAAGAAATGACATCAGTTATAAACATTGTGCTCGAAAGACCTGACCCCACCCGCATGTCTTCCAGGAAAAGCTGAAAATAAATTGACAGGTAAAAAGGCAATGAGATGACTTTCCTACAAGGTCTTAGAGATAAAATGAAAACAATTTAGTTCTTGCCATAGGAAGTAACGGCCTATATTGCAGGCAATCTGCTCTCCCAGATAAATCCCTTTGCCCATTTCCTTTGACCCTAAACAATGTAGACACTTCTTTAAAAAGAAATCTGCAGGAAATCTGGAAAATAATAATGTTAAATCTATATGGTAGGTTCATGGGTGCTCATTATCAACACACCTCTCTGTTTTTCTGCGTTTCTGAAACATTTCATAATAAAAATAACAACACTCTTATGTTCTACTCAAAACATGGTTTTAAAAAATCTGTATGACAGGAAATGCTGAAAGTAAGAATATTGAAAGTATACATGAATGCCACAGCAATGCCAAGCTCAATTTTATGTAGATGCATATGAGCAACTAAGCACACACATTTATACATACATGTACATATATATATACACACTTATATCCAATTAGAAAGATGCCTTCCCATTATTACGACATCATTTTAGTTGGTAGAGATAGCTGAGGACACTGTCAAAAAGACTAAGTTATAGATCAAAAATGATATTCAGAGGAGAGTAAGATAGCCTGGAAAAGGAAGATCAAGGATAAGGACAGGAGAGTCCTTTCAATTCTCAAAGCTGGTCTATTCTCTGAGATTGCAGGACTGCGCTAAGATGGGATGGGAGTAAAGCAGAGCCAATTTCAGCTCAGTGCAAGCCCCGAGAACTTAGTCAAGGCACGTCACAAAAGTGAGAGTCATGCTTCTGGCTGCGATGCTCCTGAATGATGCCTAGCCTATCAGAGGAAAGATTCTTGCCCTGGGCAGGAGATTGAACTAACGGACCTTAAATTTCCCTTTCAGTTTCTTCTAACAGACAAGAAAGGATCAGGGGAAATGTGAAATTTGGATCTAAGAGAAGGGTAATCTTATTTCCTGAGACTCTGTAGACGCAGGCAAAATTTCGTCTGTAGGAGAAAATAGAATCAGTCATTTCCCTCCAGGAGGACTACAGGAGCAGTGTGGCAGTCAGCCAGCTCATCAGCAAGCACTGAACACCTGCCCTACACCAGGCATCGTCCTCTGTGTGCGTGCGAAGTCGCTTCAGTCATTTCTGACTCTTTGCAACCACATGGACTGTAGTCCGCCAGACTCCTCTGTCCATGGGGATTGTCCCAGGCAAGAATACTGGAGTGGGTTGCCATGCCCTTCTCCAGGGGATCTTCCTGACCCAGAGAGGAGCCCATGTCTTTTATGTCTCATGCATGGGCAGGCAGGTTCTTTTCTTCTAGCACCACCTGGGAAGCCCAAGCATGGTCAGTGGAGCAAGCAAAGAAAATAAGAAAATTTCAAAAGCACTGAGGTTCACCAATGCTTGTTTTCCATTCATGCCACAATTCACCGGCACTATGTTCTCTTCAACATGCAAAAATCACTTCCACCATCCCATTCTGTCACATAAAGAAGCTCCTACCACCGAAGATCTACCTCTTCCTCCATGCCTACTAGATAAATGGAAGTTAGCACAGGCGAAAGTGGAAGGCCGTGCAGGGGAAGTTGAAGGAAGAGGTAATAAGCACACAAAGAGACCGAACCCTTGACCCTGAATGTGGAGGAAGCCTAATCTACAGAGCAGAGGCGACCTCCGAGATGCAGACTGGTTTCTGGAGTCTAGTGACACTTGGATACACTGCAGACATTGTGTAGGATAGTTCCTTGTAGTAGGACTCTTAACATGCGTTACCTGAAGTAGCTTTACTATCTGAGCTCTAGCATCAAAATATTACCCAGCTATTCAAGATCCTAAGATAGCACATATGAAAATAAGATCAGATTTGTGGTTATCAGAGGCAGGGGGATTGAGGGAGATTGGAGGACAGTGGCTAAAAGGTAAAAACTTACATTTTTTTGTCCTTTAGACCAACTTATTTTATAACCATTCGAAATATCATCCAACAAAAGACAAAGAAGTTATAGGTTCTAGAGTTGTAATATATAACATGATGACTACAGTTACCATGATTGTATTATACATAGGAGTCCCTATGATGGTAAAGAGTCAGATGGTAAAGAGTCTGCCTGCAATGTGGGAGACCTGGGTTCAATCCCTGGGTCAGGAAGATTCCCTGGAGAAGGAAATGGCAACCCACTCCAGTATTCTTGCCTGGAAAATCCCATGGACAGAGGAGCCTGCCAGGTTACAGTCCATGGGGTTGCAAAGAGTCAGACATGAGTGAGCGACTTCACTTTCATATCATTTCATGATACATAGAAAAGTAGTTAAGAGAGTAGATCTTAAGAGTTCGCATCAAAACGAGAAATGTTTCTATTGACATAATGGATGTTCTGTGAGATGATGAACGTCGTGCATGCTAAGTTGCTTCAATTGTGTCCAACTCTTGGTGACCTGGTGGACTGCAGCCTGCCAGGCTCCTCTGCCCATGGGATTCTCCAGACAAGATACTGGAGTGGGTTGCCATGCCCTTCTTCAGGGGATCTTCCCCACCCAGGGATCGAACCCGTCTCTCATGTCTCCTGCATTGGCAGGAGGGCTCTTTACCACTAGTGCCACCTGGGAAGATATGATGGATGTTAACTGAACATATTGGGTGATCACCTCGCCATATGTGTAAATCCCACTATACACCTCAAGCTTACACAGTTTACAGTCAATTATTTCTCAGTAAAATTGGAGGAAAAGATAGCATTTTTGAAAAGGAGATTGGGGAGGAAAGGACTGAAGTGTGAAGACAGTAGGCAGTGGATCCCTGGGAAGGGGAGGAGGGAAAGAGGAGGAAGGGCGGAGAGCAAACTCCAGATGTGGCCTGGGGGCCTTGGTGGATGATTCGGTGCAGACGTTAATAAAGATCAATCTGTGAGAGAACAGCAGGAAGAGGGGCTCCCAACAAGCCCATCCTACCTCTTTTTCTTCACAGGAGTAGTAGTGGAGGTGGAAGCTGGGGTGTTGGTGGCGTTTGCACCGGACAAACCTCCAGGTTGCCTGTTTTGTCACAAGAAGAAGCAATCAGCACATTGCTGAAACTTCATTTTATCTCACCTTTGAAAGGACTTACAATCTACTCCTAATCCCACCACAAAATGTTTCACTTGAGGATGAAAGAACAACAGAAAAAGTTCTTCCTCAGTTTACCCATTATACAAATCACCTGGCTTTCATTCAGATAATTAGAATAGAAGGAATTGAATGGAGAAGTCATTCATTATATGACATTCTGTGTCTGAAACCCAGACCAATCAATTTCGATGTGCTTTGATTCCACATCAAAGGATTCCAACAAATATTTTAAAATCCTGTCTATGCTGTGACTCACAGAATTATATTACAATTTTTTAATTAAATACATTAGCTTGTTTAAGAAAACATTTAAAAGTCACACTGTTTTAAATCTCTGTGTGTGTTAGTTGCTCAGTAGTGTCAGACTATGTGTGACCCCGTGGACTGTAGCCCGCTAAGCTTCTCTGCCCATGGAATTCTCCAAGCAAGACTACTGGAGTGGGTTGTCATTCCCTTCTCCAGGGGATCTTCCTGACCCAGGGATCGAACCCAGGTCTCCTGCATTGCAGGCAGGTTCTTTACTGTCTGAGCCACTAGGGGAGCCAAATCTCTATTTAACATTTGTTAATACGTGCAGACCCTCAAAAAACTGAAGTGACTCAGGACTGTTTCAACTATTGGAGGGCAGTCCAGGGTGAAAATTACTTTTTTTGAAAATACAAATTTAAAAATCAACCAAGTTTTCAAAAATATATCTACTTTGCTTGTTTATAACCACCATTAGTACATTCCAGGGAAAATGCATTTTGTCTATACAGATTGTTAGCAAAACCATGATTTCAAGACTCAGCTGAGCTGTAGATGTGATGGGTATTTTGGAAGGCAAGTGAAATGTACAAGAAGAAAGAGTTGCCATAGGACTAGGAAAAAATTTTAAAGTTCTATGGGCAAAAAAGTAAAAAATCTAGACTTTTAAAAAGAAAAGAAATAAAGAATGACTTAAGCTTCGGTGTTTGATTAGAGCAGAGGTTGGCAAACTTCTTGTGTTAAAGTCCACATAGAAAGTACTTTAAGTTTTGCTGACCACTTCAGTATTTCTATCAATACTATTCAACCTGTCAAAGCTGGGGGTGGGGGGCGGGGCATGGCTGTGTTACAATGAGACTTTGGCCTGAAGACAATATACTTTGATTTTTTCTTGGACATATAGGAAGAAATACACTTTATTCTTAAAATGTAAGATCAGTTAGAGAAGTACATACGTCTTTGTCACTTCTGGTGGTTGAAACGTGGACACATTTCTGGTAAGAAAATGAGAAGGCACAGTTTGAGCAGCAGCAAAGAATAAATTCTTGCATCAATTTGCAGTTGTCCATGAATTTAGAGTTATTACAATTAAAAGTTAACATTAGTTGTGAGAAAGAAAAAGAAAGTATCAGTAGTTGAATACATTTGAAAAGTTGATCTCATGATTTTTCACCTTTTGTGTATTAAATTCCAAAAAAAGGTGTTTTTCTTTAGAAATTTCATCTTTTAAGCCCAGTGTTTTTCTTTGATGGTTCAATAATTTTTGTACAATAGGAATGTAAACTTTACATTTACATGTATTTCATAATACTTCCTGTTGCCACCAGGATAATTTAAACAGAAACAGAAATGTGGTAGAATGATGGCCTGAAGCAATGAATTCTCTTCATTTTGAAGCCAGGAATAAGAATTTATTTTTCTTTAACCATGAGCAGGAGCCAAGTTTTTATGCCAGAATTATTTCTGTTTAAAAAATAGAGGATAAGGGTTTACAGAAAGATAGTAAGTAGGACTGAAGAACTGTATGTAAGTAAGTAATGCTTAGAAAAATATTGTACTTGAACCTTTCCCCAAGTTAGTAGATACTGGTACCTATTGGTTAGTCGGTTATCCAGGGTATTGGCCTTATGTGTTTTAGCAGCATCATTTCTGTTTGAAATCCTTTATAAAGAAATAAGACAAAAGTCTGGATCAACATTTAGGTTTTTAATCTCCTCTTAGACCTCTTTCACACTAGAATCACTTCACAACATAACCTTTCTCTAGTGACAACAATTGCTTTTCAGGTATCACATTTTATAAAATTTTACAATTAAAAAAAACTGTTATACTCACCACAAAATCTATTTTAGGCCATTTTGATACAGTTTGTAACTTTTAAAGCTTATGCTTTTTAGCTAGCCTTTTTGACTCATTGAGCATTTAATTCATTAACTATTTCCTTTTCATTGTTGTTTAATAATTTACCCAATGACAGTACTTTCTATGTCACTAAAAGGAATCAATGGAAGACTTAAGCAATTTAAAAAAATGTTCTATGGTATCAGTTCAGTTCAGTTCAGTCGCTCAATCATGTCCGACTCTTTGCGATCCCATGAATCACAGCACGCCAGGCCTCCCTGTCCATCACCATCTCTCAGAGTTCGCTATGGTATAGACAATGCTATATTTTTGTCAATCTTTTTGTTTTCCTTCTGAGCACACAGGAAGACTGCATATCCCAATCTTTAGTACATGTATATTGGGATCATGTGACTGAATTCTAAAGAATATGGACAGAAATATTATTCATGACTCCCAAAACCATCATAAAACCTCCTACATGATCCTCCATGCTCTTTCCTCCTCTTCTACTGTAGCTTTGGTGCTCATGGGTTGAAGATGGAAGAATTAAAACATGGAAAGAACCTAGGTCTCTGAGTCATTTCATGGAGCAGAGATTTCCCCTAATTTTCTAGGATATCACTTTGAACTCTGCTGAGAGCAAGCAATAATCTAATGGGCTAAACCATGGAGATTTGGAGGCAGGGGAGAGAACTCGTCATAAGAATTGCTCTACCCTGGCAAATTTGTTTATATTGACTAACACATTGTGTTAATAGGTCCTGGGGACCATCAGAGGTTTAAAACACTCTAAACTCAGGTCTCCATAGGAGAGTAGGTCTGGGAAAGGTGTGTTTGTCTGTCTTTTGGGTCAGAAGACAAATTAGGAATCCTGTAGCCTGCATGCCAGTGGTGGGATCTCACAACTGCAACCCCTAGAAAAGCACATCAGAAAGGAAAGCTCTTCCTGAGATGTGAGGCTGTCTTCTGGATTCTGCAGGTTTGCACAAAACTGCAGCCCCATAGACTGCAGCCCATCAGGCTCCTCTGTACATGGGATTCTCCAGGCAAGAATACTGGAGTGGGTTGTCATTCCCTTCCCCACATTGCACAAAACTAGGATGCGGAAAAATTAGGTTCTGGAAAACAAAAGGTCAGCAAGATTCTTCTGCTGATCTCATACTATGGGTCTATTATTAATATAATTTTCTCTAAACTGTTATCTTTATCATTCATGTTATTTTTAAAAAATAAGCTATGGTAGTGAGCACATAGCATCTGTTTCTTTTTTAAAGATATTTGTATATTTATTTAGGCTGCATTGGGTCTGAGTTGCAGTACACAGGATCTTTCTTGTGTTAAGCGAGATTTTTCCTTGCAGTGGGTAGGCTTAGTAGTTTCTGTGAGCAGACTTGGCTGTGACCCCACATATGGGACCTTAGGTCCCTGATCACGAATTGAACCCATGGATTGCAAGGTGGATTCTTAAGCACTGGACCACCAGGGAGGTCCCACCATCCACTTTACTACAGGGCTTTATATAAACTGTTCCTGGGAAGATGGACAATAATCTTGCCTTGCTCTAAAAGAAGCTCATGATGGAAAAATATGGCTTATTTGTCCCAGCTTTAAAACGATTTCAGTTCCTAGATGTCATTGTGACATGTGTAATTAAAACATTTGATAAATAACTCTAATACATTAAATTCCCCAAGTCAACCCCACACAGTTTCTGTTTATGGTGCATAATGATGATACCTTGAACGCAAACTGATAACTCTTGCATGCAAAAAGTGAGGAACGCTGAATCATCCAGAGCTCCATATTCTCAAATGACTGTTCACAATCCAGGTATTAACTTGTACAGAAGGAATCCACATTTAAAACTCATGATGTGGAAAAGGAAACGGAAACCCACTCCAGTATTCTTGTCTGGGAAATCCCATGGACAGAGGAGCCTGGCAGGCTACAGTCCATGGGATTATAAAGAGTTGGACACAAACTTAGCAACTAAACCACCACCATCCTCAAGGTATTAATCACTTTTACATTCACTTGTTTGTTTAAAAATCCTCTAGTAGATAACAAAGTTCATCTTCTTAATGACTTGTGGGGTTTCTACAGTGATTAACAAGGTTTGAAATTAGTGTGGGGGGACGGCCAATGGAATAAAACAGAATCGCTTGTTATGCTTCCTGAAAGACTGTCTGTTAGATGAGAAAATATTATATGATGGTGATAATGATCTTTAATTGAAAATTTTTTTTAGAGATGTCATATGTAAGGGGTCTAATGCTCAGAATACCACCATTGAAATTGAAGCTCATAGAGAATGTGAAAACAGAAAGCAAATAGGTTTGAGAATATTCTGGTATAAATTATTTTTAGTTAATGAGGAATGTAAACCTTCAGTGTATCTCTTAGACACTCCAGCACTGCTGCTCACAGAAAGTGCTGGCATTTACATTTGATGTGCTGTCCCTCTGGTTCTAGATATCCTTTGTTAAAAGCAGGAAATAAGATGGAAAAATGTATCTGGATGGAAATGTCACTCTGTTGATTTGTAAATTATAAATGTATATTTTTAAAAAATAATTTAAAGGTATAAGCAAACGATTAGTATTTAAGTTGATATAGCAGTGAAAAAAGCAAAAAAATAATAATAATAATGTGAGCCATCCTGTATTTTGGCTGTTGCTTTAATAAAGGATTTGCACAGACATGCAAAAAAAAAAAAAAAAAAAAACTCATGAAAATCACTCAGGTGATCATTAGACCAAAGACTACAAGTATATTCTCTGCACTAATTGCTACTGAGCCTCTGATATGTTTATATTTAAAGGGCTCTGCAGTAAATCATGGTGAATATCATGAACATTGATGTCATATAATCCTACATCGTAAAACTAAAATGTTCCTTGCAAACTACTCAGACTTTAGAGCCATATATGATATCTTCATAGAAGATAAAAATAATCCTGGGAAATTGCTACTCTGGTACCCTGAAAATAACAATCTGTCTAAAGCAAACAGAACCTTAATTTCAAACATCTTCAAGACTTAAATAAAGGAGAATTGTGATGTTAAAATTAAATGAAGTTAATCAAAATTCTACAGTGTTTGTCTTTGTGGGCAATATAGCATGGAATAATCAAAATAGCTACCTACTACTCTTTGCAATTTTCTCTGCTCTTCAGAACATCTCTACAAGGTAGATGTAATTATTTTCATTTTATAGATGAAGAAATAGAGTCTCAGAGAATGTGAGTAGCTTTCTCTTGGCCATACAACCAGGAAGCAGTCTGTCTCCAAAGTCTTTCCAGTAGGGCCCACTGTCGTACACCTGGTTCTGTAGTCTAATTGTTGCAACATTCATGAGCAACATGTCTTCTTCAGTTATTATTTTTCACCTCCACTATCTCTTTCACAACATTAGGGGGATGTCTATAAATAACATATAAATAATTGTGTGTGATGTAAATAATAATTTATATAAATATAAATAATATAAATCATAATGGCCAGAACCATCATTCCAATGTATTCGTCAATTTAACCATCATCCCAATGTGTTCATCAATTTCTCATTTCTTAGGGAGACTAACTTGGTACTTCCCTTAGAAATGAAGTTTCTATCAACTTGTGATATGAGATAGAGTATTTTAATAGGAGTCAATCTTGGAGACAGGAAATACTTAGAATCAGCAACATGATCAGGATTGGGAACTCATGTACACCCGTGGCAGATTCATGTCAATGTATGGCAAAATCAATGCAGTATTGTAAAGTAAAATAAAGTAAAAATAAAAATTTAAATAAAATAAAATAAAATGGCTTCAACTATTAAAAAAAAAAAAAAAGGAAAAGTTACACTTCCACAACAGAACACTAGAGGTCTCCCTAACCACGGTTTTTCCAAATTAGATATGAAACAATCTTCAGGATTTGAGCGATATTGAACACTACAGTATACTATTGATTACCTATGTTTCTTTAGAACACTTCACATTTTTACCAACAGATTTATATTTTAAAAAGGAACTCTTTAAAGGTAACTCAGTACTTTTCTCATATTTATTTATTACACACCATAGTACTAAAATGGCACACACGTGCACACTCCTAATATATTTGATCATCTTCCTCCTAACATTACTTCACATCTTACACTTGGAGTGCCCTGCATGATGGGGTCTGACTCCTGTTACCAGGGCTTGCCTTTCTTGACCTCTCTGTGTTCTCTCCCTCATACCTGTGCCCACACTTAGAGGGATTAGTGTAGTTCACTGTTGGGGGTGAGCTGGGGATAGGACTGCCTGGGGAAGCTCATCTTCCAGATATGCACTGCTAATCCTCTGTGTAGATAAAGGAAGAAACCTCTGGCTTCATTTTCTAGTTTTTAAAATGAAGGGTTTGGGCTGGTTTGGTGGTTTGGAATTTTGGCTGCTCATCAGAATCATGTCATAAACTTTAAAAGATTCCCAAGCCCCCGCCCACCCCCAGACTAATTAGATTAGGATTTACGGAATAAGAGCTGTTAGAACCAAATTATCAATGCAGTCGAAAAGCTCTCCAAGTGATTTGGGCTTCCCTGGTGGCTCAGATGGTAAGGAATCTGCCTGCAGTGCTGGAGACCTGGGTTCAATCCCTGGGCTGGGAAGATACCGTGGAGAAAGGAATGGCTACCTACTCCAATATTCTTACCTAGAGAACCCCATGGACAGAGGAGCCTGGTGGGCCAGTCCATGGGGTAGTAAAGAGACAAGACTGAGAGACTGACATCTTCACTTTCTAGGTGATTCTAATCTGCTGCTGAGGTTGAGAATCACTAACTGGCTTGACTGTGAGGTCTGGTCTAGCTGACTGCTGATGTTCTAAGGTTCCATCTTGACTGGCCTGATATAAACATTCAGACACAAACATTCAGCCTGTAAAGGCTTAGGTCTCCCACATATTTACGCTTCTTGAGATATAATTACCTCATTTGTAAATTCGTCCCTAGAAGTAGGGTTTCCTGCTTCAATTAACAGAGCATTAGGACAGCCCGCAAGGCCAGGATGAACAGACAGAAGCACTGTGACCCCTCTCTCACTCAGTGCTGAGGAGATGAGATCCTGGGTCTACACTTTCACAAACTGATTCTTGTCAAGGTTGTTAATTACAAGAGAGATGTCACCCCCTTAGTTCGCTATTAGGGAGATTGACTTAAAAGCCTATAAAGAGTGCAGAAGCGCATGCATTTGCTGTTTTAACTGACGTTGGCCTGGTCTGAACGTGGAATCTATTAGATGCCATCAGTTTCAGTGTATGTGCTGCAAGGGCAGCAGGTTGCGCCTTTGTTTCCAAAGACAGCGCATCTTTAGCTTACAGGGGTGTGGCTTCGACTCTTGACGGCCTCGGGTATTCACTGTGTCTAGACTCCAAATGAAGGTATGAACTTTGTTCTTTACCTATGCTTAATAAACACTTCTGTACTCAGCTGCCAAGTTGTGTCTGACTCCCTGCGACCCCATAGACTGTAGCCCACCAGTCTCATGTCCCTGGAATTCTCTAGGCAGGAATGCTGGCGTGGGTTGCCATGACCTCCTGAGGTGATCTTTCCCACGCGGGCATTGCACCCAAGTCTCCTGTGTCTCCTATACTAGCAGGCAGATTCTTTACCACTGAGCCACCTGGAAGCACCTCTACCAGATATAAAATTTAAACGTGACTTGTAGCACTTACACTTCAACCTGAACAGATATTCCCAGGTTTTCTATTTATGAGCCCTTCCTTTCCTTCCATCTAGGAGTGAGCCAACAACAGGCACAACACAATCACTCATGTACAGCCATGTGGTGACTCCATGGCCGAAAGAGCAGTTTTACTTTCTAGAGTAAAGAGCTAATGTCTTTATCCTAGAGTGAATCAAAACTACTGTGTTATTAAAATATATAGTCTCTCCATAAGACAGTTAAAATGAAAACTGCTGTTTCTCTGCCTCCGGAATGGAAAAACAGAAGTTAGAACAAGAATTGGTGACTCACACACAAAAAACTATATTCTCCTTTTAAAATTAAGCAGATAACATGCAGCGCCCATCCCATCTATACTCAAACCAGTTCCTTTAGAATTTTTCCTTTTGATGTACTATTAGCATAGCAAGTCAAGATTTTGTGAGTTTTGAAGAAGATAATTCCATCTTTATAGCCCTTCTGTTCCTGGGGATAAAATATCATAGTTTGAAGCTCACTTTGGTAAACATTTAGCTGCCTCATGCCTTATAAGAAATGGGATTTAACATATGTTATGCATTCCACTTGCTGGTTCAAAACACCTTACCTGTCCAAAGTGTCGTCAGATCTGTACCGACTGATTGCAGCCTTTGGCTCTTCCCTCTCATTTGTTTTCCTGTAGCAAAAAATAATTATAGGAAGATCAAATAAATTATAAAAAATAGTTTATACAACTTGCACAGATTTAGTAAAGTCTTGACCTATTGGGGTAGGAGATATATATGTTACCAAGAAAAGACATATTTGGAGTACCAAAATTGTCCCAGGCTTTGACCTGACTAGGATAAACTAGCAAACCCAATTCCCCATGCTAATAGAAGAATTCTTTTTTAGGTCCGATTAATCTAATTACAATGTAACATATTCAAATTGAGGATAAGGATATGTGAAACAAGCAACACAACATGCAAAAGAGTTAATTACTAATATGTACCGCTTTCAGTGTTGTGGTTGATTTTTATGTAATAGGAACTCAGTCCCTTATCATCAGCTCTGTTGTGTTTACAGTTTCATCAGAGCCTTATGCCCGCACAATGGCTACATACAAATCAGTCTATTAGGAGTTCAGCACCG
The DNA here is from genome assembly GCF_014754425.2 of Oryx dammah. Taxonomy (NCBI): domain Eukaryota; kingdom Metazoa; phylum Chordata; class Mammalia; order Artiodactyla; family Bovidae; genus Oryx; species Oryx dammah. Next base: position 52,584,391 of record NW_024070208.1, on the reverse strand, counting down.
TGGACAGGGTTGAAAGCAGAGGCCTTGCTGGAAGAAAGAGGGAGCAAGAGAGAAGAAAAGAGAGAAACAGGAAACAGGAAGAAAATGAACAGAGGAAAGTGGTAGAAGAGAGAAAGGACTGATGGGAAGAAGAGAAGAGAGGGGAGCCTGGGAGAAGTAGGGGGGAGGAGAGACAGTGGCAGAGAGCTGAGACAGATAATTTGAAAAAGAGGGAGCAGAGAGAAGACAAGAAATTTAGAGAAGGAACCATGATCATCAAAGCACTGGAGATAGCTTGATCAGACTGATCATTCAGCAAGAAAAGCCTATTCAATGTCTTAACTCTGTGATACAGGGAAAGTAAGCTCTTTGGAGAATTTTACCATGATTGACTCTATTTGCATTTCAAAGCATCATTTGAAGCTAACAGATCAAAGGTACTGAATCGGAAAATGTACCAAAACAGTATACTATTTAAGATGCAATTTTTAACTTCATGTAGTGTATCTTTATTAAGCAAATATTTGCAGGTAAACCATATACTGTATTGATGACAGTATATCATCAGCTGAGGAATGAGTTATAAATTAACTATAGACCCTGCACACACAGAGCTAGAGGGACAAGTAAGACATGTATGTCCAAGCATAGAAAGCGGTCAGTATCAGAAAAGAGGTTCAGGTCATGTACAAGGGAGTTTGAAGCTGAGAAAGCTTGTTTGGAGAGGTGGGGATCAGAGAAGTCTTCCTGGATGAGATACAGGTTGAGGTGGGACTTGGAGGATAAACAGACATGAATGAACAGAGATAGAGCGAATAGTGTTTGTTAAGGAAAGAATAATGTTTATAAAAAAAATAACTAATGCAATCTCTTATGTTTTTGAGGAAACTCAGAGTGAGGTTATGGTAAGACTCATTAGCAGGTATAATGCATGGGTGCAGATGGAACTGACCCTCATCCAGGAAATAGCTCCTCATAGACGCCATTGCTTTGTCTCATTAGCTGCTTTATTCTTTCAGGTACTTCTCACCACAGGACATACCATACTGTGTTCATTTACATTCAATCTCTCCCTCCTCTACCTTTAACCAGGAAGATTCCCTGATAGCTCAGTCGGTAAAGAATCCACCTGCAATGCAGGAGACCCTGGTTCGATTCCTGGGTCAGGAAGATCCACTGGAGAAGGGATAGGCTACCCACTCCAGTATTCTTGGATTTCTCTGGTGGCTCAGCTTGTAAAGAATCCACCTGCAAGGCGGGAGACCTGGGTTCGATCCCTGGGTTTGGAAGGCCCCCTGGAGAATGGAAAGGCTACCCACTCCAGTATTCTGGTCTGGAGAATTCCATGGACTGTATAGTCCATGGGGTCACAAAGAGTTGGACATGACTGAGTGACTTTCACTTGAATCACTTGAAGTTTTATGGAAGCAAGGGTTTCGTTTTGTTCCCAGACTGCAGAATATTGTCTGGCTCCAAAGGGCATCTCCACTGGTACTATTTGTTATGCTTTCTGCTTCCTTTGACATGTGTTAATGATCTTGCAGAGAAAGGACATAGTAAAATGTCCTGTTGTTTGTGCATCCTATGAAGCTTGTCTTCTAGCATGACGAAACAATTATTTATTTTACTTTATTTTCAGTCTCTGCTCACGTAGAACTCTTGGGCATGTTATCACTTCTGCTGGAAGTGCCTCTTTCCCGGCCCCTCGCTTACCAGCCTCCCTTTCCTACTTGGAAACAGCTTCCATCCTTCAAGCAGCAACACCAATGAGCACTTTCTCAGGGCGGGCTTCCACTCTTACAGTCAGAGTTACCCTCTGCTTCTTCCCATAGCATGGCCCGCACTTCTACAAGCACTTTGCATGGTAAATCTGAGTATTTGTGTCTAGGGATCCATCTTTTTCCATGAAATGTGAGAGCGCCTTAAGATCACAGCTGGCGTCTGAGGTATCTTTGTATTCCCAGCACCTGGCACAGTGTCAGCACACAGTAGGTGCTCCAAAATGGTGTTGGGTGAACACCAAAGTGGACACAGCCTCTGCAGAAGGATGGAAAAGTGTCACACAGACATCTGTTTGTGCAAATGCAAGGAGAAAAATAACCTACACTACCTTTTATAAAGATGTCATTTGAGATACTCACCAAGGAGTCCAGGGGGAAATGTCTCAGGCTTATAGATTTTTATCTGTGAAGATAAAACAGCTCAATGTGCTGCTTTAGCCAGAATGCTGTCCAGCAACATGAAGGGTTGAGGTAACTAATATAATTTTAAATATATAAAATTACCATAGAAGGCATTACGATTACACTATCTTGAAACATGGCTTCCCTGGTAGCTCAGATGGTAAAGAATCCGCCTGTAATGTGGGAGACCTGGGTTTGATCCCTGGGTTGGGAAGATCCCCTGGAGGAGGGCAGGGCAACCCCCTCCAGTATTCTTGCCTGGAGAATCCCATGGACAGAGGAGCCTAGTGGGCTACCATCCATGGTCACAAAGAGTCAGAAATGACTGAGCAACTAAGCACACACACATATCTTGAAACATTAAGAACATGAATCTTAGTTTTCCTGGTCATGCTTCACAACAAGTATGTTCTTTAATAGTTCCAGACAAAGGCAAATACAGCAGAGGGTGTGTTTTCTACTAGTGCCTGGATTCAAGTTATCAGGTTCCCCTTGTTTGGTAAGAGAGGGCCAACAGAGAACAAGAACATAAGCTTCAAAACCATGAAGACCCAGGACAGGCCACAGGACAGTCAGCTAAATCACAGAACAGTCAAACAGAAGAACTAAGGCTGGGAACCCAAAACCCAATGGGATATGTCACGTAGAGGGGGATAAACTCAGGACCCTTCAGTTCAGTTCAGTTCAGCCGCTCAGTCGTGTCCGACTCATTGCAACCCCATGAATTGCAGCACGCCAGGTCTCCCTGTCCATCACCAACTCCTGGATTCCACTCAAACTCACATCCATGGAGTCGGTGATGCCATCTAACCATCTCATCCTCTGTTGTCCCCTTCTCCTCCTGCCCCCAATCCCTCCCAGCATCAGGGTATTTTCCAATGAGTCAACTCTTTGCATGAGGTGGCCAAAGTACTGGAGTTTCAGCTTCAGCATCAGCCCTTCCAATGAACACCCAGGACTGATCTCCTTTAGGATGGACTGGTTGGATCTCCTTGCAGTCCAAGGGCCTCTCAAGAATCTTCTCCAACACCACAGTTCAAAAGCATCAATTCTTTGGCGCTCAGCTTTCTTCACAGTCCAATTCTCACATCCATATATGACTACTGGAAAAACCATAGCCTTGACTAGACGGACCTTTGTTGGCAAAGTAATATTTCTGCTTTTGAATATGCTATCTAGGTTGGTCACAACTTTCCTTCCAAGGAGTAAGCGTCTTTTAATTTCATGGCTGCAATCACCATCTGCAGTGATTTTGGAGCCCCCAAAAATAAAGTCTGACACTGTTTCCACTGTTTCCCCATCTATTTGCCATGAAGTGATGGGACCAGATGCCATGATCTTCGTTTTCTGAATGTGAGCGTTAAGCTAACTTTTTCACTCTCCTCTTTCACTTTCATCAAGGGGCTTTTTAGTTCCTTAGAACATGTCAAAATTCTGAACACTTTTAAAATGGTTTAGAAAAATTCACATATAAAAACTCCAAAATAGATATATTCAAAGTGTCCACTTAACGTTTTTTTAATTAATTTTTATTTGAGTATAGTTACTTTGGGGCTTCCCAGGTGGTTCAGTAGTAAAGAATCCACTTGCCAATGTAGGTGACATGGGTTTGGTCTCTGGGGGTCAGGAAGATCCTCTGGAGAATGAAATAGCAACTCACTCCAGAGAATCCCATGGACAGAAGAGCCTGGTGGACTATAGTCCATGGGGGTCACAAAAGAGTTGTGTACAACTTAGCAACTAAACAACAACAGTTACTTTACAATGTCTACTTATCTCTTTAAACCCCACCATGAAAAACAATCATAGTCCTTCACTAAGGATATCTTGGTGGTAGATGCTCCCTATGGAACTGGATAAAACTTTTGTCTGAGAAATAACTAGGTTCTTCTGCTGGGTGTGGCTATTTGTTTGTATGTTAGTATCAATGCACTTCAGTAAGAATATTGTCTATTCATTTTATCAATCTTAGAGTATTTACATCATTGTGAGTATGAGTTTTGCTTAAATTTTCCTATAATTTGCATTTGTCTGGCCACTGGCCACTGAGTATCATTTAGCGATTTTCCACATGCCTAGGAGTTTCTGAAAAGAAATGTTGTTTTCAGTCACTAAATTGCGTCCAACTCTTTGAGACCCTGTAGACTGCAACACACTGGGCTTCTCTCTCCTTCACTATCTCCTGGAGTTTGCTCAGACTTATGTCCATTGAGTTGGTGATGCCATCCAACCAACTCATCCTCTATTGCCTCCTTCTCTTCCTGCCCTCAATCTTTCCCAGCATCAGGTATTTTTTCCCTTGAGTCAGTTCTTTATATCAGGTGGCCAAAGTATTGGAGTTTCAGCTTCAGCATCAGTCCTTCCAACGAATATTCAGGGTTGATTTCCTTTAGGATTGACTGGATTGGTCTCCTTGCTGTCAAGGGACTCTCAAAGGTCTTGTCCAACACCACAATTCAAAAGCATTGATTCTTCGGTGCTCAGCCTTCTTTATGGTCCAACTCTCATATCCATACATGACTACTGGAAAATTACAGCTTTGACTCTATGGACCTAGTTGGCAAAGTGATGTCTCTACTTTTTAATATGCTGTGTAGGTTTGTCACAGATTTCCTTCCAAGTAGCAAGTGTCTTTTAATTTCATGGCTGCAGTCACCGTCCACAGAAAAGAAACGTACTGTCCCATAAAGCAAGTGAACTCAGCGGTTATTTCTCTTCTAGGGTTTCTTTCTCTAAGGCTTGGAAATATCTTATCTCATCATGTTTTTGTGGGGGCCCTTGCTTTTTCCCATCAGGAAGGCCATCTTGGTAGGGTGAGCAGTGGATTGATGATTCTATACCTTCAAGCTGTATTTTGGGAGCAGAAAGCTGGAGAAGTATAGTTTGCTTTGTGAAAATCCCTAATGTTATCAGATTCTCCTTCACGTGCCCAGAACATCAGGGAAAGCCTGTGGCTAGGCACCAATATTCAGCCTTGAACAAGTCTACTCTCAAAAACAACTGTCTTTGTGTTTCTGCTAATGATGTAACTTGTCTGAAACACCTACCTGTCCAAGGCATCGTGGGAATTATGTCTGTGGAGCACCACCCTACCGTAATTTTCATCTCTGCAGAGAAAGAACAAAATTAAGTCACACGAAAAGTTATCACAGTCTTTAGTAAGCATTAAATAGGGCAGACAGGAAAGAGCTCGCAATGCTTGGCAAAGTTAATTCAACTAGTCACCACTTGAAAGAACACGGTGAAAAGAAACAAGTTTGGGAGTACAAATGACCATTATTCTGATTTAGCCCATGAGATTTCCAGGTGATTCCACAACAGAATGAGTGTTTGCTTTTTGGTTTTTTGGTTTTGGTTTCTTTCATCAGAGTGTGGGAATGCTCAGCCAACTACTTTGTATATATTAGAAGCATGCTTTTCTGCAGGAAGGCAAACTTTTTTTCAAACATATTTTAAATTTAATTAAGCCTGTTATGTCTGAAATTTTTCCCCTTGATGACCTTGATAGTTTTCCTTGACAAAGTGTAGGAAAATACATACCAGTATTGGTGGTTAAGAAGGTTGATTGTTCACAGATTTAGCCTATTTTTGACCCATGAGATTATACAGTGTGCTCTGTTTGGTCCTTAAAATACCCTATAAATTAGGCAAGGAAGACACTCATATCCAATTCACAGATGGGAAAATTGCTCAAGGAGTCTGTGGCTTTCCTAAAGCTAAAAGATTAGCAAGTGACAAGGGTAGGTTTAGGTGCCAGATCTCTGTATTCCAAACTTTTGCTTTTCCTACTGGTCAATCATGCAATAGGACTTCATACATAAAATCCTAAAGTTAAATCTTTCTTATTTTGTACAGTGGACCTGAAAATACAGGCAATGTTGTGTGTGTATGTGCTAGGTTGCCTCAGTCATGTCTGACTCTTTGCAACCCTACAGACTGTAGCCTGCCAGGTTTCTCTCTCCATGGGATTCTCCAGGAAAGAATACTGGAATGGGTTGCCATGCCATCTTCCAAGGGACTGTAGCCCGCCAGGTTCCTCTGTTCATGGGATTCTCCAAGCAAGAATACTGGAGTGGGTTGCCATGCCCTCATCCAGGGGATCTTCCAAACCCAGGGACTGAACCTGCATCTCTTATGTCTCGAGCATTGGCAGGCAGGTTCTTTACCACCTGGGAAGCCCACAGGCAATGTTAGGAAATGTCAAAACATGTAGTAAAGACTTTGGTCTTGAGCCAAGGCAGAGAGTAAGTATCTGAACCTTTCGATGTGAACCCAGTCAAACCTGAAATTTCACATTTCTCCTGGTTCTGCTCCACTAATGTTACTCAACACTCTGGAACCACCGACAACAAAGCTATAAAAGAACTACAGTAGAGAATTAAAAAGAAAGACGAACAGTGAAACTGAAACAATTCCAGCGAATATACGCCCTCAGAGATCCCAAGAGAACCCTCCAGATTCCCGGTATCCCCTCCCTACACTTGGGGGAGAGCAGCAGACAACAGACGCAGTTTTTGCCTAAAGAAAAATCCTAACAAGAAGCCCAGCACTGGGCCAGCGAGTGTGGGGGAAGCATCAGAGCCAATTTCCCTTTCACTGAGAAGCTGTCACACCGTCCAAGCTTCCCTAGGCCTTTTTAAGGAAGTGTGTCTGGCATAAAACCATCGCTCCTACCGACTGTAAACTGTCTTAGACATCTCTATCTCCCCACATCTGTGCAAATACTTGCAGCGCCAAATTTACCTTTGATCTTCCTCTGTCATTTTGGAAAAATAGAAATGTCATAATAGGTTTCAAGAGAAGCAGTAAATGTTGCTTTATAGAAGGAAATGACTGTAGTCCAAGAGTGTTAACTCCAAAACTTAGTGTGTGGAACTGATTGTTGTCTAAGAGTGTTATCTCCAAAACTTAGTCTATCTCCAAATACGCCTATAGTTCCTTAAAATAGTGGAATTTAACAACAGAATTTAAGAGACATTTTTGTTCACCAATTACAAGTATGCTCCTCAAACAACCGCTCATGGGTAGTTTAGTAGAAAGCTTGGAGTAAGTATCCTGTAACGCAGCGCTTCCCATCTTCAGTGCTCTTGACGTCATGGGTTTGATCATTACTTGTTGTGAGGAGTGTCCTGCACATTGTATTAATAGGTTGTTTAGTGGCATTCCTAGTCTCTACTGACTAGATGCCAGGAGTATCCCACCCCTAGTTTTGACATCTATTAATGTCTCCTGACCTTGTCAAACATCCCCCTGGGAGCAAAACTGTCCCTGACCGAGAACCACTGGTGTAACGGGAGGACAATGGGTCAAGTTACTCTCAGCTCTACCATGTAATAGCTGTATGCTCTTGGACAAGTTACCTAACTTCTCTGAGCCTCAGACTCCTCTTCTCTAAAATCAGAATGTAATACCTACCTTGTATGATCTCTTCAACAAAATTAGACATACCAAGGGAGCATTTCATGCAAAGATGGGCTCAATAAAGGACAGAAATGGTATGGACCTAACAGAAGCAGAAGATATTAAGAAGAGGCGGCAAGTATACACAGAAGAACTGTACAAAAAAGATCTTCATGACCTAAATAATCATGATGGTGTGATCACTCACCTAGAGCCAGACATCCTGGAATGTGAAGTCAAGTGGGCCTTAGGAAGCATCACTATGAACAAAGCTAGCGGAGGTGATAGAATACCAGTGGAGCTCTTTCAAATCCTGAAAGATGATGCTGTGAAAGTGCTGCACTCAATATGCCAGCACATTTGGAAAACTCAGCAGTGGCCACAGGACTGGAAAAGGTCAGTTTTCATTCCAATCCCAGTGAAAGGCAATGCCAAAGAATACTCAAACTACCGCACAACTGTACTCATCTCACATGCTAGTAAAGTAATGCTCAAAATTCTCCAAGCCAGGCTTCAGCAATATGTGACCTGTGATCTTCCACATGTTCAAGCTGGTTTTAGAAAAGGCAGAGGAACCAGAGATCAAATTGCCAACATCTGCTGGATCATGGAAAAAGCAAGAGAGTTCCAGAAAAATATCTATTTCTGCTTTATTGACTATGGCAAAGCCTTTGACTGTGTAGATCACAATAAACTGTGGCAATTCTGAAAGAGATGGAAATATCAGACCAGCTGACCTGCCTCTTGAGAAACCTGTATGCAGGTCAGGAAGCAAGAATTAGAACTGGACATGGAACAACAGACTGGTTCCAAATAGGAAAAGGAGTACGTCAAGGCTGTATATTGTCACCCTGCTTATTTAACTTATATGCAGAGTACATCATGAGAAATGCTGGGCTGGAAGAAACACAAGCTGGAATCAAGATTGCCAGGAGAAATATCAATCACCTCACATATGCAGATGACACCACCCTTATGGCAGAAAGTGAAGAGGAACTAAAAAGCCTCTTGATGAAAGTGAAAGAAGAGTGAAAAAGTTGGCTTAACGCTCAACATTCAGAAAACGAAGATCGTGGCATCTGGTCCCATCACTTCATGGCAAATAGATGGGAAAACAGGGGAAAGAGTGTCAGACTTTATTTTGGGGGGGCTCCAAAATCATTGCAGATGGTGACTGCAGCCATGAAATTAAAAGACGCTTACTCCTTGGAAGGAAAGTTGTGACTAACCTAGATAGCATATTCAAAAGCAGAAATATTACTTTGCAAACAAAGATCCGTCTAGTCAAGGCTATGGTTTTTCCTGTGGTCATGTATGGATGTGAGAGTTGGACTGTGAAGAAGGCTGAGCACTGAAGAATTGATGCTTTTGAACTGTGGTGTTGGAGAAGACTCTTGAGAGTCCCTTGGACTGCAAGGAGATCCAACGTGTCCATCCTAAAGAAGACCAGTCCTGGGTGTTCATTGGAAGGACTGATGCTGAAGCTGAAACTCCAGTACTTTGGCCACCTCATGCGAAGAGTTGACTCATTGGAAAAGATTCTGATGCTGGGAGGGATTGGGGGCAGGAGGAGAAGGGGATGACAGAGGATGAGATGGTTAGATGGCATCACCGACTCGATGGACATGAGTCTGAGTGAACTCCAGGAGTTGTTGATGGACAGGGAGGCCTGGCGTGCTGCAATTCATGGGGTCGCAAAGAGTTGGACACGACTGAGCGACTGAACTGAACTGAACTGATGATAGTTGTGAGATTTAGTGATGCTTTATATGTAAAGTATCTAGCATTTAACTGGACATGTAAGAGGGAATCAAAGGACATATGCATACGCAAATGCGTGTATCTATGTATATAGATACACACATATGTATATACATGGGCTTCCCTGGTAGCGCAGCTGGTAAAGAATCTGTCTGCAATGCAGGAGACCCGAGTTCAATCCTGGGTCAGGAAGTTCCCCTGGAGAAGAGCTAGGCTACCCACTCCAGTATTCTTGGGCTTCCCTGGTGACGCAGACAGTAAAGAATCTGCCTGCAATGCCAGAGACCTGGGTTTGATCCCTGGGTTGGGAAGATCCCTTGCAGGAGGGCATAGCAACCCTCTCCAGTATTCTTGCCTGGCAAGTCCCCATGGACAGAGGAGCCTGGCAGGTTACAGTCCATGGAGTCGAAGAATCGGACACAACTGAGTGACTAAGGACACACACACGTATGTGTGTGTATGCTGCTGCTGCTGCTGCTAAGCCACTTCAGTCATGTCCGACTCTGTGCGACCCCACAGACGGCCTCCTACACACACACACACACACACACACACACACACACTATTTATAATAAATATATCTGGGTTGGACAAATATCTATTACAAACCTGTGCTGGCAATGAGGCAATATGTTTAGGGACATAGTCTTCAAACCTTTAAACATATAGCTAACAGATGTAATGCTTAAAACAGACAATCCTTTCCTGGTGGTAAATGTCTTGACTCACGAGGTGACAGTGCATTCAGCACCTACCTGGACCTAGAGGTATACAGCCAGTGGGAAGTAAAATGAGCCAAGAACTTACCTATTTCACTTGCTCATAAGGAAATTTCAGATAAATTATTATTAAATTTGTAAATTGGAGTCATACTTCCATTTGTTTCAACTGACATGATCAATATACACCAGGAATATCCCCATCATAGACTAAATATTACCTTTTTGGAAACTGGAATGTCTTTTTTTTTCAGGTTATCAATGTCTACGCTACTCATAATGAGGAAGTCCTGCTTTCTCTCACTCACAACTCATATTCTTTTAGGTATATGGATATTTAAGATGGTAGAGATACTGTTAAAAATCTGATATAACCAATGTATGCTACTAAATCTTACCAAAAATGAGGCCAAGCAACAAAGTGCTCTAGGAAAAAAAAAGCATCCACTTTCCAGTTGGCCATTAGTTTCCCAAATGGAGAATAGCTCTTTCTTCTCCCCTTTCCTCCCTCCCCACGCCCTTTTACCTTTCTTCTTCAGGACGTTTCTTTATCCAACTGTTATCCTGTAAGAAAGTCCTTCTTTTGTTGACCTCTTGGAAACCCTGTTGCCTCAGTGTGGTCCCCTGCGTGGTAGTCCTCATATCTAACAACAGAAAAATGAAACCTCAAGAGATACAGTGCCATGGAGTTGAGTGTGTGTTTGCTAACTTGGAAATCTTGAGAGGCGCATCTGATGGTCCAGCCTCCATCTTCTAGGCTGGAACCTCCAGTACTATTTCAAAGTAGAATGCACTGGCAAGAAAGAACAAATCCCACACCTATCATCAAAGATAACATAACATATAAGACTGCTCGGGTGCCAACTGAAACTACCTGTGCACGTTATGAAGCCCTGCCCTGCACCTGGGAATGTAGAACCACAGGCCTCAGCTAAATCAATACTGCCACTTTGCTCAGAAAGAAATATGCCTTGGAAGGACACACAAGACTGTTTTGGAAGTACTTATAATACTGAATAAGTCCTGGTGCTTCTGATTATAAATAATGTGATTCTTTGATCTCATGGGAGTCAGAAGTACAGATGGTCACCTATACTTGATTTTTAAAAGAAATCTTTGAATTGCAATTAGATGAGTTAAATCTACAGCACTCTGACTTTCATCTTAAGCCTAACTTTGGCCATGTTAATTAAATTAGACTGCTGCTTCTAAGCATTTCATAGCTACATGAAAAAATTAGGAACTATGGATTGTTTTCCCCAGATTTTTAAATTTTCTGAGTAAGGGAAATAGCATCTACATTACCGTTTCCTGTGGGAGATGTTTTTCTCAAGGTGAAATTGGACATGCTCCCTTCCAGTCAGGACCTAAAAGAAAAATGGGGATGGGGAAAAACACGACAATGATTTAACAAAGAATCACCAAGGGGCTCGTTCATTGCTAATGATACACATTTTTCAATGACATGGACAGTCCCATAACCTGGTATAACAAATACATGATATAAACTGTCCCCTGAGAACAGGAGAGTCCATCTATTCCAATGTATTTATTTTACAGATGAAGATACTGAAGTTAGGAGTATTTAGTGTCCCCTATGTTACAGGACAAGCAATTGACTGAATCAGCCCATCAGTTAATTCATTTATTCAATGACTAAATATGCATTGAGAGCTTGGCACTGAACCAGGAGGTGGAGACAAGAAAGATAATATGACAAGTGTCTGTTCTGGGGCCCTAAAGGCACTGTGAGTCCCAGGTGTGGCCTTTCTGCTTAACAGAGAAGTCAGCCCTAAATTTCCACAAATGTGGGACTCTCAGTTTTTAAACCAGAGAAGGCAGTGACACCCTACTGCAGTACTCTTGCCTGGAAAATCCAACGGACTGAGGAGCCTGGTGGGCTGCAGTCCATGGAGTCACTAAGAGTCAGACACGGCTGAGTGACTTCACTTTCACTTTGCACTTTCATGCATTGGAGAAGGAAATGGCAACCCACTCCAGTGTTCTTGCCTGGAGAATCCCAGGGACGGGGGAGCCTGGTGGGTGGCTGTCTCTGGGGTCGCACAGAGTCGGACACAACTGAAGCGACTTAGCAGCAGCAGCAGCAGCAGCAGCAGTTTTTAAACTGGAAAAGTCCTGGGCCAATAGTGATGACTTGGTCACCCTAGGTGGGGTGTTATATTTTTTGCAGAGTCCATCCCACCAGATGGTGTATGGAATGTGGGAGGGGCCCTCCATCTTGAGTCAGAATCAAGTCCTAGGTCCAGCTTCATGACATCAAAGTTCTGAACCACTTAATCTCCCTGTAAAATGGTCTAATGAAACCCACTACCTACCTCATAAGGTTGTGATGATTATCTGAACAAGGAACACAAAAATCACCTTGTCAAGCTATAAGTGAGTTGAGACTTACAGTTGCATCATCAGACAGCAGTTTACAAGTATAATGCGGGGGTTAAAAAGCCCCCATCTCCCACCCTCTGGTTCAAATGTATCGCCTACGATAATGGGCTATAGGACCTGAAAAAGTAGAGATATATTTTCTGGATCAAGGCATTGTTTCCCTGGGGTCTTCATTTAGAATATCAGTGCCCCAAGAGTGGATGAGAAGTGGAAGCTGCTGGTGACTTTACCAGCCTAGTGCTTGGCACTATGGGCTCACAGCTTCATCTCTTCTGGGAAATTGCCCTTGGCTGGTGGGACTGCCAATTATACACCTTCATCCATGACATCTGCAGCCAGCAACTTGACTACCCTGGAACGCAGAGCCACGTCTGCAGGCGACTGGTGCTTCAGCCCTCACCATGGCAGACGTTAGGCCAGCAGGGGGCGCATCATTGCCCAGCTCATTCCCCTACCTCCCTAACCCTCCCCCTCTTCCCTTTCTCCTTCTCTCCGACACATACCCTTCATAAACCACAGGCACCCAAGGGCCTCTCAGTCACTGCTTCGAGGGGACCCAACCTCAGACTAACAACCAGCATAAGACTGACAGCTATTCACTCCACAGAGAGTCTCAAGGTCTCAGTGAAATTAAAAAGTTGTCATTAACTCGTGTCCAACTCTTTTGTGACCCCATGGACTGTGGCCTGCCAGGCTCCTCTGTGGGATTCTCCAAGCAAGAATACTGGAATGGATTGCTATTTCTTTTTCCTGGGGTTCTTCCCAATGCAGGGGTCAACTCGTGTCTCCTGTTTGGCAGATGGATTCTTTACCACCTCGCCACCAGGGAATTGGAAAGACCTGCACCTAAGGTGTGCTATTTACGTGTCACTTTGGGGATGATATTTATAGTTCAGCTCCCTTCTGTGCAAAATGATATGAACTGTGGTTGTTTTGAGGGTCAGATTTGTCCATCAAGATGATGACACAGGCTTCTATCACCTCAGAAAGTGTAAAGCAAAGACACAGAGGAGGTGTGGTTGGGAGTGGGGAGCAGATGCACAGCCTGGGCCACTGGGTGCTGAACACGCAAGGGGTGTAGGGCAGACCCTGTCTCACGTATTTGAGTGAGTGAGTGAGTGAGTGAGTGACGTCGCTCAGTCATGTCCGACTCTGCGACCCCATGGACTGTAGCCTACCACACTCCTCTGTCCATGGGATTTTCCAGGCAAGAGTACTGGAGTGGGTTGCTGTTTCCTTCTCCAGAGGATCTTCCCGACTCAGGGATTGAACCCTGGTCTTCTGCATTGTAGGCAGACGCTTTACTGTTTGAGCTACCAGGGAAGTCCTCAAAAGTGAAGTCGCTCATGTATTTGGAGGCCCCTCAAATTTGGAAGAAAGGGGAGGAAAAAGGGCCTGGCAAACTTCAGTCTCAACCACTTGTTCACTTCACCTCAGTCTGGCCTCCCTTCTCCGGGCTCTTGGCTAACCAACTTTCTGTTTCTGAATGGGCTCTGATAAACCTTTTCCTGAGCTGGTAAAGACCTGAAGGGTTCATAGCCAACTGAACTGGGATTCTGACATGGGCAGAATGCTGAAAGTACAGCTGGTAATGTATTTGCAGAGACTGCAAACTCAACCATGAAACACAGGGCAGGGTCCACAGAGAAGAGGCATCTGGCAATTAACTGCTTATTTGTCTCTCACAAAAGACCGAGTGTCCTGCAAGTCAGACCCAAGCCTGTGTCTTCTCACTTCTAGCCTATGGGACAGAGTAGATGCCCTTTCGGTGCTTACTATGCACTGAGTTAGGTCCTTTTCAAAATTTCTAACCCCCCAGTGTCTCAGGATGTGTCTGTATTTGGAGGCAGGGCTTTTAAAGAAGTGATTACATTAAAATGAGGCCATTAGGGTGAGGCCTAATCCAATCTCTCCTCTGACCTTATAAGAAGAGGGATTTGGACGCGCAAAGACACCTTTTCTCTGATGTGAGAGGACGCAGACGGAAAGAAGGTGGCCATTCTGAAACTGAGACGGGAGGCCTCGAAACTGAGGACACCTTGATCTTAGACTTCCAACCTCCAGAACTATGAGACAACAAATTTCTTTCTTAAAAAAATTTTAAAAAATCTTTTGGCCCCACCACACAGCATGTGGGATCCCAGTTCTCCAACCAGGGACAGAGCCCCACCCCCTGCACTGGCAGCTCAGAGCCTTAACCTTAGGACTTCCAAGGAAATCCCCCAGATAACAAGTTTCTCTTACCAGCCTGTGATACTTTGTTTTGGCAGCCCTAGCAAACTAATAGAGTCCCTATGGGGGAAGTAGTTTAAACATTTCTAAAATAGCCAAGTCATTCTAACAGCTTCCTGCCACGGTATCTCTGACCTTCATTTTTTTAATGGCCCCACTGTATCTGCTCTTGACAGGGTACCTCGCAGGCATCATAAACTCTTCCTCACATAAACTCTGCACAGCAGCTCTTACCTCCATCTCCCAGATATGACACCGGAAGCTCAGGGAGAGGATATAACCTGCCAAAGTGGAAACAAGCAGAATCTGGTTCTAAACTGAAGCCAACTCATTCCTCGGCAACCAGCAATAATGCTTGTGATGAGTCACTGTAAGACGGGACAGGTACCTAGCATTACATGGAGAGAGGGTAGGTACAACAGCAGGGCCTGTCTGACTCCTGACATCTCTGGAGTCCCGTGATCTCTGCCCCCAGTGCCTGGCAGCAGGAGAACCAGGACAGCTTCTCAAGGAATCACTGCAGGAAACAAACGCACAGAGCAGCCTAATCTGTGTATTCCCTGATGCTTCCTAGCTTACAAACCTATGTCCATACAAAATGTGCACACAAATGGTCATGGTAGCATTATTCCAAATAGCCAAAAAGCGAAAATAACCCAGACGCCCATCTATGGCTGAATGGGTCCACGGCATGTGGTATACCCATACAGTGGAATATTAGTTGGCAGCTAAAAGAAATGAAATGTTGATACACATTACAATGTGGATGAAACTTGAAACAAGCTAAGCGAAAGGCGCCAGACTTAAAGGTGACCTATGTAGGGTTCTATCTGGATGTTGTTCATTTAGATTTTCCTTGGTATCCTCCCCATATTCCACCTCAATTTCCCCCCAAGCCAGGCTTCTGCTGCCCCTTTAGGCTCTGCTGGGTAAGAAAGAGGAGGGTTCAGACAATAACAACTCTGTAGATGATGTTATAGTAATATATAATTTATCTCATTTCATTTCCATAGCCATGTTCTAAGAGTAATATAATCCCAACTTAGCAGAGACATGGCTGGAGCAGTGGCTGAGAGGCAAAGCTGGGACTCCGCCTGAGGTTTTCCAGCTCAAGGTTCATCATCTTTTCCTCTCTGCCAGGGACTCCCTGCAGTTGTAGAGAGAACAGCATCTCCTCTTTACCTTATATTTACTCTTCCTCAGTGGCTCAGCAGATAAAGAATCTGCCTGTAGTGCAAGAGATATACGAGACCTATGTTTGATCACTGGGTTGGGAAGATCCCCTGGAGAAAGAAATTGCAAGCCACTCCAGTATTCTTGCCTGGGAAATCCCATAGACAGAGGAGTGAGGTAATATGTAGCAACTTCGTATATTTGAGCTTCCCTGGTGGCTCAGATGGTAAAGAATCTGCCTGTAATGCAGGAGACCTGGGTTCGAACCCAGGTCAGGAAGATCCCCTGAAGAAGAGAATGGCAACCCACTCCAGAATTCTTGCCTGGAGAACCCCATGGACGGAGGACTCTGGAGAGCTACAGTCCATGTGGTCACAAACAGTCGGACATGACTGAGAGACTAACACACACATGCTGTTGCTGCTGCTGCTAAGTCTCTTCAGTCGTGTCCGACTCTGTGTGACCCCAGAGACGGCAGCCCACCAGGCTCCCCCGTCCCTGGGATTCTCCAGGCAAGAACACTGGAGTGGGGTGCCATTTCCTTACACACACATACACACCTTCTATCCAAGGCTGGCTCTAATCAGATCCTGCTAAAGCATCTGATATTTTCACGCTTTGGTAGCCAGGCATTCTCCAGAAGGAGTCATAAGCTCTGACATCCAGACAAGATCAGGGCCCTACTGCTATCTCCCTGCCAATGATTAGCCTCTGCTGCTGCTGCTAAGTCACTTCAGTTGTGTCTGACTCTGTGCGACCCCATAGACAGCAGCCCACCAGGCTCCCTTGTCCCTGTGGTTCTCCAAGCAAGAACACTGGAGTGGGTTGCCATTTCCTTCTCCAGTGCATGAAGGTGAAAAGTGAAAGTGAAGTTGCTCAGTCATGTCTGACTCTTTGCGACCCCATGGACTGCAGCCTACCAGGCTCCTCCGTCCATGGGATTTTCCAGGCAAGAGTACTGGAGTGGGGTGCCATTGCCTTCTCCGATGATTAGCCTCTGGTATGCCATAAACACCTCTCTGGCTCCACCCGGAGTCTCTGGGATACTTTCTAGGAATAGCTTCCAATGACCTCACTTGCTTTCTCTGGGACACCCCAGTTTCAACTTGTTCCCTCTTTCATGAAAGTTCCTGGGAAGAATTAGGCCTTTTGTATTTCACATTTTCCATCTCTGAAACTGCCAGACTGAAGGTAAAAGTGGCCATCTTTGGACTATGAACTAACCTCAGGACTGAAGTCTCACACTAACAACGGCAGAGCAGGAAGTTAGAAGGAGCAGGGATCCTTACAGAGTTGCCAGACAGCCCTGGATGATCTAATTCTTAACTTTGGGCGAGACAGAAGTAAACCTCCTAGTTTCTTCCTGAGATTACTCTTTCATATTTTTGTTACTCAAGCTTAGTGCTCTTCTTGCCTGTTACAAGGTCACTGTGTAGGTCTGAAACAGAAGGTCTAAAAGCCCATGGTGGTCCTCAAAATATGAGCTACTAGTGACTCTTTTATTAGTAAAACACTTTTTCTTGCAACATGTCCGTGTGTTTGATGCCCCTAGCAAGAAAGATCATGTGCTTAGTTCCTACTGTTGCTTCAGATTGTGCCACATGCTTAGCGCACATCGTCTTATTCAATCCTCCAGGTGAGTATCATTACCTCTAATTATAGGAACTCAAGAGAGGCTAAATAACCTGGCCAAGGTCACAGAGGAAGGGACAGCCAGGAACTACAATTAGATGCCAGGGTCTTCTCAGTGCAGGATACTGCATGTTGCACAAAGTATCATGTGATGTAGCCAATCCCAGTTATGCAGGAAGTGCCCGCAAGTTCCAAAAGATGGGAGAGGAGCTGGGAGGAGCAGCAGTAGTAAACAGCTGCTCCATCACCACTGGGCAGCTCAGCCCTGAGCCTCTCCCCTCCCGCGGCCACACTGACACCATGAGTGGCCTGGCACTATTCCTTACCTGACTCCTTCTCTGAATCTCTCTCCCTACTCACTGGCTTGATATTGTTTTATACTCTTTCCTAGCTGCTTGCTGTCCATCGACTCCTTTTAAACCACCAAAGGCTTAAGATGAAAACTCTGATGTGAAATGAGACAGGAAAGTATAATGCATTCTATTTTTAAATGATAATAGTCTAATACGTATACAGGAGCTTTTTTTAAGTGAAAAATGACTAATACTGTGGGAAATTTTTTTTTTCCATCAAATCTACATGTTTCACTCACAACTGCACAAACTTCCTCAGGGTTATCTGCTCTTTTATTTTTCCTTAGGACCCATTGGCCACAGCACCCTAATTATCTCCTTATGTCAGCCCATTTGGTGGCTCCAGAACCATTTCTAGAAGCTCCAATCTAAAACCTTTAACGTGCAAGCTCCTCTTTCATCAACCTCTAATTCCACAGAAATTTTACTGCAATGGAACACTCTCCATCTTGACCAGAATATACATTTTTTACATATAAAGAAATTTTCTATATTGGTATTAAAAATGGATCAACAATATAGGTCCCTGTGAATAATGCTCTTGTTAAACAAATAACTGTTTGTAGAATGGATTGGAGATTAAAAACCTTTCAAATTGGTAATGTCAAGAAGTGCATGTAGCAAAATCTCATTTTTATATTATTTTTAAAAGAAATTACTTATTTCAGCAGCTGAGATTATGCTGAGTTTCATATTTACTTTACACCCAGATAATCACACTTCAATAGTCTCAGTTCAGCCAATTAGATTTATTTCTAAGTGCTTTCCTTGGCCTCCTTCCAATCAAGTTTTAAACTTCTCATGAGAAAGATGCAACTGTCATCTTGGCCTTTCAAAATGCCATTACTGGCACATATGCCAACAACTATATTTTAAATGTGTAATATTATGGGAAAAGATGTGTAAAAAGATGTGTCTCTATTATGCTGGGAACTACAGAAACTTTTCCCTTTTAAACCACCAAATGCTTAAGTTGAAAACTCTGATGTGAAATCATGTTGTCAAAAGTCAATAGGGAGGGAATTCCCTGGCTGTCCAGTGGTTAGGACTCACACTTCCACTTCAGCGACCTGGGTTTGACCCCTGGTTGGGGAAGCCACTTGGCATGGCCAAAAAAGTCAATATGGTAAAAGGAAAAAAAAATCTTTTCAACTTTTGGCCTCTCTTTCATTTCCTCTTAGTGGCCAAATACCAGAAGGTGCTAGTTTGTATCCAATTCTACAGTTTTTCCCAAAGACATGTGTATTTAGATTTTAGAAAAAAATTGGTCTTAAATTCTGAATTACAAAGCCAGTCAAGTTTTCCACGGTTTTCTTTGGATGCATTTGAAACTATCAAACACCCCCTATTTCTTCAAATTGTTGTCCCTTTTCAGATCCTCTTCATCTCCCTCTGGGCCTTCTCAATTTCTATCTTGAATAATAAACACTTCCTTGAGAGATTTAGGTCACCACGTGATCTGTCTGCCCCCGGAGCCAGTCAGCCCCAGCTCCTCCTATAGCCCAACTCTAAGACTCCCCTGGGTCACCTCCCAGCTAAGCTGCACTCCTCTCCATCTTTTGGGTCCTCCTGACAAAAAGACTTTGTGGGTTTCTCTCTTCCCTCCCAAGGACAAAATGCCTCTCGATATACCTAATAAGTGCTACGGGTTACCACTCCCTGCTAACTATCCCTAAGAAAGATTGTGTGAGCAAAGCAACTGGAATGAGGTGGTGCAGAGATGAAAGAGACTAGGAAGAGCAAGACAGAAAAGAAAAAAGAAAAAAAGCAGAGCAGAAAATAGGATAACAAGCTAGAAGATGAAAGAAGAAAAGAGAAAAACACCAACAAAAAGAATTCACCACTGATACTCGGTCATGTGATAGTATTAGCCCTATTCAGCCTAGATTATATATGTATTATGCTTAGGGTTTCCCCGGTGGCTCAGCAGTCAAGAGTCCGCCTGCACTGCAGAGCTGCAGGAGACGTGGGTTCAATCTCTGGGTCGGGGAAGATCGCCTGGAAGAGGGCGTGGCAACCCACTCCAGTATTCTTGCATGGAGAATCCCAGGGACAGAGGAGCCTGTTGGGTTACAGTCCATAGAGTCACAAAGAGTCAGACATGACTGAAGCGGCTTAGCACACACGCATGTATGTATTATGCATACTACATACCCACATAATGCCTTAAGGCTGATACTGTGATTATCCTCCTTCTCCACCTAAGTAAACTTTATAATGAATGATTTCAATGAAGTCAGAGTCTTTTTGCAGAAGGCAGTGCAGGAGTTGGAAATGTGGAGAGGGGGTGATATTAGCCCTTTCTGTTTTATAGCTGAGTAAACAGTGGAAACAGTGTCAGACTTTATTTTTGGGGTCTCCCAAATCACTGCAGATGGTGACTGCAGCCATGAAATTAAAAGACGCTTACTCCTTGGAAGAAAAGTGATGACCAACCTAGATAGCATACTCAAAAGCAGAGACATTACTTTGCCAACAAAGGTCCGTCTAGTCAAGGCTATGGTTTTTCCAGTGGTCATGTATGGATGTGAGAGTTGGACTGTGAAGAAAACTGAGCGCTGAAGAATTGATGCTTTTGAACTGTGGTGTTGGAGAAGACTCTTGAGAGTCCCTTGGACTGCAAGGAGATCCAACCAGTCCATTCTGAAGGAGATCAGCCCCGGGATTTCTTTGGAAGGAATGATGCTAAAGCTGAAACTCCAGTACTTTGGCCAGCTCATGCGAAGAGTTGACTCATTGGAAAAGACCCTGATGCTGGGAGGGATTGGGGGCAGGAGGAGAAGGGGACGACAGAGGATGAGATGGCTGGATGGCATCACCAACTCGATGGACGTGAGTCTGAGTGAACTCTGGGAGTTGGTGGTGGACAGGGAGGCCTGACGTGCTGCGATTCATGGGGTTGCAAAGAGTCGGACACGACTGAGTGACTGAAGTGAAGTGAGGTGAATGTCCTTTAATAAAAAAAGAAAACAAGGAAAGTAGGAAAAAAAAATTCGCTCTTTTTGGAGAAAGGTTTTTAGGATGAGTAGTTTGCCTCAAGTAACACAGCCAGTGCACAATTGGGATTCCAACCCAAATGGACCTGATATCAGAGTTCCTGTCCCAGAAGCTCGAGAAATAAAAAGGTGCCAACAGGTAGAGAGTTACCAGGTTAAAAGGGTGAGGAGAATGACATTTCCTTTGCAATAGAAATCTGTGATGGACCTCCACCAAGAGAGAGATTTGGGGCAGGCTTTCTCTGATCTTCTTAATAAAGTATCATGGGAATAGCAGAGAGATAGTTGGATGCTGCAGAGTTAATTAACTCTCCAGAGTTAATTTATTGAGCTTGTAATATACTTAGGTAAATTTATATCTTTTTTAAAAAATAAATTTATTTATTTTAATTGGAGGTTAATTACTTTACAATATTATATTGGTTTTGCCACACATCAACATGAATCCACCACAGGCATACAAGGAAAAGACCAAATGTGAATAGTTGCCTAGGAGAAATCACTAAAGTGATAGGGGGAAAACCAAAAGCAAACATAGACTATGGAAATAAACACAGCAAAACTGTCTAGAATGACATATGTAGCTTGGTGGTATTCATTTTTGTGTATGAAAAAGCCTTCATGGTTCAATAATACCTACTAGTACTTGCTTCCCAGAAATCACTGATAATAGGGAAAAATGCCTAGAAACTGAAAAAAGCACAAATGCTATTAAACTATTTTCAGCAGAAGAATAAGAGAGACTCTATAATTACAAACCAATAAACAACAGCATTATCTTCTGTAAGATAAATACAACAAACCATCAAACAACTAATTATCACCTAAAAGAACATGAAATATTACGCAAGAATAAAACAAACAGGGCTTCACGAAGTGTAAACGTTAATAATTGCATTTAAATTAATGGACTATGTTTAGCCTTCACACGCACTGTAGAAGGAAATCCAATAATTACGAGGCTGGGAAAGACTTGTTTAGCCTGCTGTGATGGTTAGAAATTTGCTATTTCTTTAGTTACACAGCTTCCCAGTCTACACTTACCATCAGAAAACTTGCTTACTGAGGGTGAAACAGTTCAGAATGTAGCACAGAGGAAATCTTGGAGCCAGCGAATCTGGAGTCTGAAAACCATCAACCAAGGGCTTTCCGGGTGACTCACTGGTAAAGAATCTGCCTGCCAACGCGGGATATGCAAGAGACACAGGTTCAATCCCTGGGTCAGGAAGATCCCCTGGAGAAGGAAATGGCAACCCACTCCGGTATTCTTGCCTGGGAAATCCCACAGACAGAGGAACCTGCAGGACTACAGTCCATAAGTTCACAAAGTTTGGACACAACTGAGCGACTAAACAACAAACCATCGAAAATAAAATGTTTTTACTGCTTGTTCTTGCTTTTAGCGTGAGCCCCCAGCTGCCCTTGTTTCCACCACCAATCTTTACTGCAGAATGATCGATAACATCAAGTTGTAGCATGCAGAGATCTAGTCTCTGTGACAGTGATTCAATTCATATCATGACACCGGTCTAATGTTTATTATTAATAACAAGAAAGGCATCTAATAAAAATTATCTATTGTCTGAGCCCCTCAAGCACTGTTTTCAGTTCTAACTGAAAACATTTGTTACATGAGTGAAAGTGAAGTCGCTCAGTCGTGTCCAACTCTTTGCGACACCGTGGACGGTAGCCCACCGGGCTCCTCCGTCCATGGGGTTCTCCAGGCAAGAATACTGGAGTGGGGTGCCATTTCCTTCTTCAGGAGATCTTCCCGACCCAGGGATCGAACCCAGGTCTCCCACGTTGCAGGCAGACGCTTTAACCTCTGAATCACCAGGGAAGCCAAAAAACCCAAATTTAGACCATGCACTATGAATCAAAACACTGTTACCCTAAGTTCTTTATCTTAATCTTATTTCATATTCACAACATTTCTGTCATCTGGTCAGTCTTCATCTCAGTTTTACACAGTAAAATCTCATTATATTAGTAATACATGTTCAACAGAAAATGTGGAAAATATAAGAAAGCACAAAGAAGGAAAAAGTCAGATACTTTTCATCAACCTTTGTTCTTTTTCTCCAGGGTTGTTTATTATCATTATTATCATTTTGCATATTACAGCCTATTGATGCACATTTTCAATACCATTTAAAAATACTTGAATAATTAATTCTTCTGCAACTACAAAATATTTCATCTTATGGGTCTATCAGTATAACATAACTCCTCTGTTTTTTTCCAACAAAACCATACAAATCTTTTGACCACATCCCTTATTATTCTTATCTATGTCTTATAGATCTTTAGAAGTAAAATTATTTGCCAAGGGGTGTAACTTCTAAAATGTACTTGGTCTCTATTGTGAAATATGTTCCCATAAACTTTATACCAGTTTACAATCCACCCTCAGCAGATGAATGTCCACACATTGGCTTATTTATTGGATTTAGAATTGTCATTTATTAGTCTCTTTAATGATTTAATAGGTGAAAGTGGAATCATTTTGGCTCAAATGCATATTTTTATAATTTTATTGGTTATTTTCTTATTTTGTGAATTATCCATTGATTAATATTACAGATTTCTCATTGCTTTCTTATTTTCTTTATAGGAAAATGTTTATATGTCTGACATCTTTATATGTCAGAAATATTTATTTTTACTTTCCCAGTATTCATTTGGCTTCTAATTCTGATTTTTCACTAGCAGTTTCTAATTCTGTAATTCTCTCTCTTTCCCCTTATGAATTCTTTCACTCCTTAAAACCCCTGTAGACCATCAATAAAACAAACTTTTTTTCTGACCTCAAAATCCGAGCGATCACCAAATACTGTAACTCTTCTCCTAGATCTCTCTTGTCTTTCTTTCTATATTCAAGCGGGCATGATCTGCTTACTGTTTTAACAGCTTCCTACCTATATTCCCAATCTCTAGACTTTCACTCTTAATCCATTCTCACAAGTCACCACTCTGCTTAAAATTCTTCAATGGCCTCCGTTTCTGTCAGGATAAAATCCAAATTGTTGACAAGGCTTACAAGTCTGTACCTTCTGTACGTCTTCTTTCTTCCCACTCCCCATGCTTCATTAAAACTCTACTTTCAGCTAGACTAGGGAATTTAGCTACTCAGTCGTATCTGACTTTTTGTGACCCCATGGACTGTAGCCTGCCAGGCTCCTCTGTCCATGGAATTTTCCAGGCAAGGATACTGGAGTGGGTTGCCATTTCCTTCTCCAGGGGATCTTCCCAACCCAGTGGTTGAACCCAGGTCTCCTGTATTGCAGGCAGATGCTTTACCATCTGAGCTACTGCTAGACTAAGTCGTTCCAATTCCTGAGGGCTCCATCCTTTTCATCACCTTTATGCTGTTGCTCACTCTACGGTTTTTGCCTAAAGCATTCTTTCTGAGCCTCTCTTCACACTTACTCTCCTTTCAGGAAAGACTTTTCAGGTCACACATTACATATCCTCCTAGAGGCATTTAGTGATGCCATCACAACCTGTCTGTACCTCCACTTCTCCAGGCTCAGTTAAGAGGCTTACTAAGTGTTCACAAGGCAAGGAGTATGTCTCCATAACAGCATTACCATACAGACTGCCTGTTTGCGTGGCTGAATAGTTTGTCTCCATCTCCAACACACACACACATTGTAAATCTGAGGGTTGTAACCAAGACCATTTTCTCTACAGTTGTATTTCCAAATATTATTATTGTATCTGGCACATAATTCTAGAGGAACATTTGTTGCAAAAATGAGATTAATAAATATTTACACATGTTCTTCTAATTAAAGAATGTATTTTATTGTCACATAGAAACTTGAATCTATATGGATTTACTCTTTCCCACTAATACATGATTTTTCCTTTGTCACATAAAAAATTTCTATATATTCAAGAATGTGCTTCACAGCTGTCTCTTCTGTTCCATAGATCTACCATTAGTTTCTCGCAACAGAAACAAACAATTTTAGTTATTGTCTTTTTATAATACATTTTAATATTTATTACAAGCATCCCTCACTAATTTCCCTTGTAAAAATTCTATCAGCTATTCTAATTTAT
Organism: Oryx dammah; assembly: GCF_014754425.2. Lineage (NCBI taxonomy): Eukaryota > Metazoa > Chordata > Mammalia > Artiodactyla > Bovidae > Oryx > Oryx dammah. The sequence continues at coordinate 52,559,492 of NW_024070208.1, read as the reverse complement.
TAATTTCTTAAGATAAACATTAAAATTATTTTCTTTGATTTCAAAACAAATATTCTATTAACACTTTTGATTGGAACTGCATGAATCCTATAAAATGGCTTAAGAAGAGCTGACATTGATGACATTCAATCTATTTATCCAGGAATCTACTCAGAGATGTTTTTTCTCAACAAAGTTTAGGCCTTGTAGTAAACTTTTGTGATTTTCTTAATCTAGGTCCCACATTTTTTGTACGGAAATTTTTTCTCCATGTTTTACATCTCTTTGTGTTTTTGTGAAAGACTATGTAAGTCATATCATCTTATTATACAAATATACACATAATTAAGTAGAAACCCTAAATTTCCCTTTTATTCGCTAGTACTGTGAGGTAAGTATGATCATACAAGTGACACTTGTTCAAAGTGGGGTCATAATTAAATCCAAGTCTATCTGGATTCCAGCCTTCTGTAGATTCCTTTCAAATGTTTGCTTAACAAGAGAGAGAACACTGGGAAAGATGAGGGAGGAAGGTAAGGCTGCAGGGAGGCCATTTTCTCCAAAATATTTAAAATTAGTTCTTGACGTGGATGTACTATGCATTTCCTGTGGCTTCTGAGAATTTTCTGGAATACTGTCACAGTTTCCTGAGATGGGTATATTCTAGTTAAAAAAGTATGGTCTATATGATTTATTACTTTCTCCCAGAAGGTTCCATTGAAAGGAGACTTAATAATATTTTAGGCCAGGAAAACTTGGGTCTAGAAACAGAGAGTAAATTATTTAGACACTTAGAGCTCTCAAGTATACAATTACAATGAGTTCAGAACTAGAAGTAAGCCAGTTGTTGTTTAATGGATAGCTATAAAAAGCACTTTTCCATTTAATAATCACAGTAAAAGGATGATTCATATCTTTAAAAAATTTAGCAACTAACATAAACACAAATCTAATAAATATAGCTGTTATTTGACAGAGCATCCATTTAAGGAAGGGCCTTCACCAAATTCTAAAATCACATGGATTTCCTTACAATGGACTAGAAACCCTTAAGAAATATATTTGATAAAGACTTTTGATTCAAAAGTAAACTTCAAGCAACTACAGACAAGTTTCCAGTAATTAATATACAAAACCCTTATTTCAAAGTTCTCAGCAAGAGAAACATGATCAACCAATTGCCTAGAAGCAGGATAATGTCAGAAGACAAACTGTGGGACCAGCAAAGTTTTCCCATGGACCACTGGCTGGTCAATGAGTCTATCACAACCCTCTTGAAGAGTGCTTGGAGTCGATGCCCAAATCATAGGGTCACTATCAGTGAAAATCGCTTAAGTTGACTGCTTAGTTAACTATATACAGTTCATTCCACAGTCTGGGCTTTGTCATTCAAAACACCTCCTCTTTGTTGACAAAGTCTTCAGGAAAATGAATCTCTCAGCTATTTCAGTCAAAATTCCAGCAGTTAGAGGAGTCAGCCAGGTGAACAGCACCTACAGACTGGCAGCCGAGGTAAGGCTGGCTCTGAGTGCAAATATCACAACCTGCAACCTACCTACAACCTACATGTGCATACTACATCATCTTCTTATACAGGGCTGACCTCCAGTTGCAAACTTATGTCAGTTGGCTCTAAGATTTCACATGAAGCTAAAATTTTAATAAAAATCCTGGCCTTTTATCTGAATTCTCTGTCTACCCTGACATTCAGAATCGGCCAAATGTTTTACTAAAATTTTTATTGATGTAATCTCACAGTTCTCTCAAATGGACTTTCCTAGTACTTAAGTTCTGGAAGACAGCAAACATCAGAAGGACCATTTGTGCATTATAAACTGTGGAAGAGAAAGCCGGTTTCAAATCTGATCACATTTCATGACAAAATTATAATCCACAAATGCCACCCTTTAGCTTTCTGATTGCTATAAATGTTTGAAAACCAATTATAAAATTCCTCAGTAACCTTTGAGCACCGAGCTCTAAATGCCTCTGAGATGGCAGGTGACCTGCTCAGCAATGGAAAGTGATGGAAGCTCTGGAATTCAAGGCCGAGACAGATGTGCTATGGGAAGCACCCTTCTGAAGGAAAGAGAGCTCATGTTCTAAATGTGATTGGCGCCTGGGTTTGATTCCCACAGCTCTGAGTTTTGAATGGAAATGGTGGAGAAAAAACACAGGTCAGACAAATCAGCTTAGCTATTAATTATAAAGGAAAGCCTGGTTAAAATAACTTTTCTATTCTTATCAAAGGACTTCTAAAACTGGTTTTTCAGGACTAGGATTTGAATAGACATTGAAAATTGCCCCCACGTACATTAATCAATTTGTAAATTGGAACTCAGGATATAACATAGTCAAGTTGGCAAAATGCACACAAACAAATCTCTATGGGAAACTGCATATCACCCCGCAGCCAGTTAATCCCGCCCTGCTTTATTCCTTGGTACATTCACTCAATAAACATGATTTTCTTATTTGGAGAGGACAAGGCGGAGGGCTAGCCCTCTCACATAGCTCAGTGACTGACTTGCAGTATTTTCAGCAGCCAAGAAAAACAAATAAGACTTCTTTTCTATAAAATGGTAGAGCTCACCATTTCAGTAAAAGCATCATCTGTGAAGACAGGGAGCTCCTTTTTAAAAAGGTTTTTATAGTATCTTGAGAAAGTAAACCAGTAAATGCTGGCCCCTCGACTTAAAGAATTTACTATCCTTATGTGTGACCAGATTTGCCTGCTGACAGCTCCCACATGGAAACTCAAATAGACTTTCATTTCTCTACTGCCAGAAATGTGTAAAATTGTGGAGAATTTAAAAGCAACGCCATCTAAAATCACAACAAAGAGCAGCAGAGCTGTGGACAAGCAGAGCAGCCAGTTGGAAGCTGTCAAAATTTCACTGGAAAGAGGACAAAGTTAAGAGAGTAAGTTCTAATTTTAACCACTTGTAAAGGAAGCAGAGAAAGTGACGCAATAAAGCAGATGTCTTTACCTTTGCAAATATAATTCAACTTACCTGTCTTGGGCAGAAAACCAGGACTTTCTGTCTAAACAATCTGCAGTGATTCCCTCAGGTGATCCAGCTGAGACGAATGAGTACGTGGGGTTTACTGAAAGCAGTTTCCACCTCCACCTGCCTGCGTTAATGAACAGTTCAGAGGCTTCTCCTTCAGTGGCTGAGTCACCCAGGGAGGGGGTGGGTGGTATGAGAGAGGGTGTCACCTTGTACAAATACCAATTCAATTAAACCAGCTCACTCACCGACCTGCTGTCTTTGGTGAATTCTTTTTGCAATTTATGGCCTTGGTAGACCAAAAATATGTACTTCTGTTATCACCCTTTTAATTGGCATCAACAGTACATACAACTCTACCTTGACCAGGTGCCATAGTATCCAACCTATTTTGGATTCTCTTTTAAAAAACAAAACACGAAACTTAAGCTGGGAGGGATCTCTTCTCTGCCCATGGTGCCTGGAAGACTGGGGCCCAGATACACACATAGGAAATACACTGCTCTTTGGAATCAAGATCCTTAGGAGAGAAAAGTCCTTTGGAAGGCTGAGATCAGGAAATAGGAAAGCAATCTGTTACATCCTGAAGTAAACGTAAGAATTCTGATCGTTTTGTGATTTCACCACCTATAAAAATGTGAAAAGCATCCTGGAAACTTCTTTCTCATCTGAGAGCAGCAGTAGACTCCAGTGTTGACACGTGCTTGGAGAGCAAAGAACACTGAAGTGGAACACTAGGTGGGGGCCCTTATTACAGGTTCTGAAATGTACCTTCCGTGACAGCCAGGAGTCTTTAAAGAAGCTTAGTGAATCTGGAACACTGCTGAGAGGAACGAGTCATTAGAATGTCCTGGGTCATCTTTATTCATCTGCCACACCAATAATTAACCAAATCCTTCCCGTTTCAAGACAGTTCCTGAAAAACCACAGTCCAGCAGAGCTTCAGGCATAGAAGTGACTATAAGAAGATACAGAAACATTCCCATTAGAAGGTTCAGGCAATTGCAGGATGCAGTCATTATGGACTGGGACATCCCTATCTTAATGTGCCCTTATTCTGCGTTGAGGATTTGAACATTTAAAATGGAAAACAAGGACTTCCCTGGCCATCCAATGGTTGAAACTCCATGCTTCCAATGCTGGGGACAGGGATTCGATCCGTAGCCATGGAGCTGAAATCTTATGTGCCATGTGGCTGGGCCAAAATTTTTTTTTTTAAATAAAGTCAGATGGAAAATGTTCTCTAAAGGTTATATATATATACATATATATGTATATAAATGGTGGTGGTGGTGGTTTAGTTGGTAAGTTGTGTCCGAATCTTGGGACCCATGGACTGTAGCCCCCTAGCTCCTCTGCATGTGGGATTCTCCAGGCAAGAATACTGGAGAGGGTTGCCATTTCCTTTTGCAATTTATATATGTATGTCTATATTCCCTGGTGGTTCAGATGATAAAGAATCTGCCTGCAAACCAGATTTGATCCCTGGGTTGGGAAGATCTCCTGGAGAAGGAAATGGCTATCCACTCCTGTATTCTTGCCTGGAGAATCCCCATGGACAGAGGAACCTGGTGGGCTACGGTCCATGGAGTCATAAAGAGTTGGACACGACTGTGCAAGTAACACTTTGACTTGAGATACATATACATATATATGTATATATATACATGTTTATTCAGTGCTTTCAGAGAATTTTATGTCTGAAAGGCATTTTAGAAATACATTTTAAATTTCTGTGAGGCCCATAAATATTGGTTGGACTGAGGTTTGGATATTAATATTACAGATGAGATAGTTGAAAAACCAAGATGTGACTTGGCTCATCTCAAAAAATAAGTATTTTTTGAAATTTTATAGTCAGGATCATTCAGTATTCATTTAGCTGAATGAAGGGCTAAAACAGTTTCAGAGTTAGCTTGTAGGGACAAGTAATATATTACAGAATGCTTAAATGTATGTTTTCATCCTTTGTAGAATATAGAAACAGAAAATAATTTTCTACTTTGCAATGAAGAAAAATATACCGCCCAAGATACATTAAAGATTTTGAACTTCAAAACAATCATTTCTGCATGGAATTGAGGATTTTTATTATTAAAATTGGTTAATTATTATTTTATTATTCTTTTATTTTACATACTAGAACCTATACTACTAAGTCACATCAGTGTCTTTCCGTTTAGAACTAAGTCTTTGATTCAAAAAAGGGCTAATTCTAAACACCTGGACAAAATTCAGACTTCCTCATTGCTGAACAGACATTCAGGCAAAAGACTGCTGAAAATTAAGAATCTCAAAGTTCAAAGAGGTCAATCAAGAATGTGCCCAGGGGTGGAGGAGGTCAAATAGGTTTAGCCTTAGTTTCACTCAGGCTTTGAGCTGGGAAGCTTCGAACATGCTTAGAATAACTCAGCTTTACCACGCCTAGTTCACTGTGAGAGGCAGAGTTCTTGAGGCCTCTAGAATGTAAGCTCCTAGGCTGGGATGGCAAATGTTTTATCCAGGTTGCCAAGGTCGACTGCTTGGCACTAGCTGCCTGGGGTGATACAATGAGGTTTGTAAGGTGACTTTGAGCTTACATAGAAGACTCCTTTTGGAGAAGGCAATGGCAACCCACTCCAGTACTCTTGCCTGGAGAATCCCAGGGATGGGGGAGCCTAGTGGGCTGCCGTCTATGGAGTCACACAGAGTCGGACACAACTGAAGCGACTTAGCAGCAGCAGCAGCAGCAGCAGACTCCTTTGTGGTGTGCTCAGTAATGCCTGGGAGAAGGCAATGGCACCCCACTCCTGTACTCTTGCCTGGAAAAATCCCATGGATGGAGGAACCTGATAGGCTGCAGTCCATGGGGTCACGCAGAGTCGGACATGACTGAGCAACTTAGCAGCAGCAGCAGCAGCAGCAGCAGTAGTGCCTGACTCTTTGTGACCCCATGGACTGTAACCCAACAGGCTCCTCTGTCCATGGGATTCTCCAGGCAAGAATACTGGAGTGGGTTGCCATTTCCTCCTCCAGGGGATCTTCCCGACCCAGGGATGGAACCTGCAACCCTTGTCTCCTGCTTTGGCAGATAAATCCTTTACCACTAGCACCACCTGGGAAGCCCCACATAGGGGAGAGCCACGATCTATTGGTTCTCAGAAGGCGGAATGTTTGCTGAACCTATTGCTCGAAACAGGACAGTGCTTTTTCTATGTGTTGTATTCCAGTGAAACAAACAGCAAAAAAATGAGCACTTATTACTACATTATAAGGAAAGTAGCAAATACTTATACAACACTGTCCGTGTGCCAGGCATTGTTTTAAGAACTTGCCATACATTCATTTAAGAATTGCTAATGTTATGTGCCAGCCTGAATGGGAGGGGGATTTGGAGGAGAATGGATACATGTATATGTATGGCTGAGTCCCTTTGTTGTTCACTTGAAGCTGCTGCTGCTGCTAAGTCGCTTCAGTTGTGTCCGACTCTGTGCGACCGCAGAGACAGCAGCCCCCGTCCCTGGGATTCTCCAGGCAAGAACACTGGAGTGGGTTGCCATTTCCTTCTCCAGTGCATGAAAGTGAAAAGTGAAAGCGAAGTCGCTCAGTCGTGTCCGATGTTACTGTAATATTTTTAAATTAATTTATTTCTATTGAAGGATTGCTTTACAGAATTTTGTTGTTTTCTGTCGAACCTCAACACAAATCAGCCATAGGTATACATATATCCCCTCCCTTTTGAACCTCCCTCCCATCTCCTTCTCCATCTCACCCCTCTAGGTTGATACAGAGCCCTGGTTTGAGTTTCCTGAGCCATACAGCAAATTCCCATTGGCTCTTTTACATATGGTAATGTAAGTTTCCATGTTACTCTTTCCATACATCTCACACTCTCCTCCTCTCTCCCCATGTCCATAAGTCTATTCTATATGTCTACTTCTCTGCTGCTGCCCTGTAAGTAAATTCTTCAGTACCATTTTTCTAGATTCCATATATATGTGTTGCTGCTGCTAAGTCGCTGCAGTCGTGTCCAACTCTGTGTAGCCCCATAGACGGCAGCCCACCAGGCTCCTCCGTCCCTGGGATTCTCCAGGCAAGAACACTGGAGTGGGTTGCCATGTCCTTCTCCAATGCATGAAAGTGAGGAGTGAAACTGAAGTCACTCAGTTGTATCCGACTCTTAGCGACCCCATGGATTGCAGCCTACCAGGCTCCTCCACCCATGGGATTTTCCAGGCAAGAGTACTGGAGTGGGTCGCCATTGCCTTCTCCGATATATGTGTTAGAATACGGTATTTATCTTCCTCTCTGACTCACTTCACTCTGTATAATAGGTTCTGGGTTCATCCACCTCATTAGAACTGACTCAAATGCGTTCCTTTTTATGGCTGAGTAATATTCCATTGTGTATATGTACCAAACTTCTTTATCTATTCATCTGTCAATGGACATCTAGGTTGCTTCCCTATTCTAGCTATTGTAAATAGTGCTGCAATGAACAACAGTGTACATGTGTCTCTTTCAATTTTTATTTTCTCAGGGTATATGCCTAGGAGTGGAATTGCTGGGTCATATGGTGGTTTTATTCCTAGTGTTTTAAGGGATCTCCACACCATCTTCCATAGTGGCTGTATCAATTTACATTCCCACCAACAGTGCGAGAATGTTCCCTTTTCTCTACACCCTCTCCAGCATGTATTGTTTGTGAATTTTTGATGATGGCTGTTCTGACTGGTGTGAAGTGATATCTAACTGTAGTTTTGATTTGCATTCTCTAATAATGAGCGATGTTGTACAATAGTGTTAATTGACTATACCCTCAATAGTAATTACAAAGTTTAAAGTAAAAAACAAAACAAGAATTGCTATGAAAAATCCTCACCTCCTCCTGGTCTGAATGTTTGTGTCCTCTCAAAACTCACATGTGAAATCCTAACCTGCAAAGATAATAGTGCTCTGAAGTGGGGCCTTTGGGAAGTGCTTAGGTCATGAGGGTGGAGTCTTCATGAATGGGATCATTGTTCTTATAAAAGAGTTCCCACCCCTCAGAGCTTTCTAGCCCCTCCCACCACTAAAGACACAGTAAGAAGATGCAGGCTGTGAACCATGAAAAGGGGCCTCACCCCACCATGCTGGCAGCCTAATCTCAGACTTCCCAGCCTCCTGGAAGAATCAAATTCCTATTGTTTCTAAACTACAAGGTCTGTGTAATTTTGTTTTAGCCACCTGAACAGACTAAGATACCTTCTCATCCCATAGAGATTCAAAAAGTGATGCTGAAAATCCAAAAGAAAAATATAAACAGGACATTTCAGCAACTCAAAGCTCTCACATCTGTCATGCAGGGACTCTGAAAGGCTGAAAGATAGAAGGCTTCCCACTTTCCTCCCAGATGGAGAAAAGAAATGTTATGTACATGTTGCAACAAAAGCGGTATCAGTAGAGTGATAATTACAGCGCCAATTTCTCTTGGGCTGGGAGTAGACAGGTGCCAGAATTAATGAATTACTGCCTTACTGCCAGTGTTGCAAGAGCAAGTGCATTGCTTAATAGGCACTGGTAGTGCCAGCATGATGCATACCCACCTCGGAGAGCCCAGCAGAGACCCCACGGGATCGTGGGCACCATCACTTGTGCAGACCCACTGCTCACTGTGGACAGTCACTTCAGTCTCAGGTCCATGTCTTTCTTAGCCCAAGGATTAGAATGACATCAATCTCTTTACCACCCAGACAGGGTGCAGGGAAGAGATCAGGTTTATTTAATCACAAATCCATACCTGCACTTTACACACAACACCGGGAGGACCCAACAGAGCTCAGCCCTGAGTTCCTGAAGCTTTCTGACTCTTAATTCTCCAAACAGGCAACTACCTTTACCCAAAGAAACCAGCAGAGATAAGGCAAGGTAAATGATGATTATCATGACGATAAAAAATAACAACAGCAGCAACAATAGTTTAAAGATGTTCCAGTCACTGCTTAGGGCTTTCAGTTCAGTTCAGTTCAGCCGCTCGGTCATGTCCAGTCCTTTGTTACCCCATGTGCTGCAGCATGCCAGGATTCCCTATCTATCACCAACTCCCAGAGCTTGCTCAAATTCATGTCTGTCGAGTCAGTGATGCCATCCAACCATCTCATCCTCTGTTATCCTCTTCTCCCGCCTTCAATCTTTCTGAGCATCAGGGTCTTTTCCAAGGAGTCAGTTCTTCAAATCAGTTGGCCAGAGTATTTTCAGCATCAGTCCTTCCAATGAATATTCAGGACTGATCTTTAGGATGGACTGGTTGGATCTCCTTGCAGTCCAAGGAACTCTCAAGAGTCTTCTCCAACACCAAAGTTCAAAAGCATCAATTCTTCAGCACCCAGCTTTCTTTATAATCCAACTCTCACATCCATACATGACTACTGCAAAAACCATAGCTTTGACTAGATGGACCTTTTGTTGGTCTCTGCTTTTTAATATGCTGTCTAGGTTGGTATTAGCTTTTCTTCCAAGGAGCAAGTGTCTTAATTTCATGGCTACAGTCACCATCTGCAGTGATTTTGGAGTCCAAAAAAATAAAACCTCTCACTGTTTCTATTGTTTCCCATCTATTTGCCATGAAGTGATGGGACCGGATGCCATGATCTTAGTCTTCTGAATGTTAAGCTTTAAGCCAAAATTTTCACTCTTGTCTTTCACTTTCATCAAGAGGCTCTTTAATTCTTCTTCACTTTCTGCCATGAGGGTGGTGTCATCTGCGTATCTGAGGTTATTGATATTTGTTCCAGCAATCTTGATTCCAGCTTGTGCTTCTTCCAGCCCAGTGTTTCACATGATATACTCTGTGTATAAGTTAAATAAGCAGGGTGACAATATACAGCCTTGACATAATCCTTTCCCAGTTCTGAGCCAGTCTGTTGTTCCATGCCCAGTTCTAACTGCTTAATGCTTTACGTATATTATTATTTCATTTAATCCTCATAAAAACCTTACACCATAGAAACCATAGGAACTGTGGTTAGGTGATAGACAGCAGAAAATGGAAGCCTAAGATCACACAGTTGGGAGTTAGACATGTGCAGAAATCCAGTCTAGACAGGCTGACTGCAGAGCCCGCATTCTTGGGTTTGCAGGTCCACTGTCTCCCCAAAGCACCAGAAAGGAGATGGGCACTTTACCCAAGAGGCCATGGCTGGATTATAGGGTGAGCTACATTGACATCAGGTCTGGGCCCTGAATAATAGGTGATAGTAAAGAACAATGGCTTTTATCAGTAAATGCACATGTATGGACTTCCCAGGAGGTGCTACTGGTACAGAACCTGCCTGCCAATGCAGGAGACATAAGAGATGTGGGTTCGATTCCTGGGTTGGGAAGATCCCCTGGAGGAGGGCATGGCAACCCACTCCAGTATTCTTTCCTGGAGAATCCCATGGACGGAAGAGCCTGGCTGGCTACAGTCCACGGGGTCGCAAAGAATAGGACACGACTAAAGTGATTTAGCACACTCACACACACATAGTTCTGGTACTGTTTCAGTCCCAGTGGACAGAAACATCAACGAGACCTGGTGATTGGTCTCCAGGTGCTCTCCATGTTTGGGGAGATAGACATTGAATTAAGTAATTATAATACATCAAGATAAAGTAATACAGAGCAATTTTGAGGGTGTCACAGAATGAGGAGTACTTAGAAGACATTGTTGACACTCAGTTTTGAAGTTCAAGTGGCTGAGAGGGGAATGAACCATTCATCCATTCTGCCGCCCTGGATTTTCTTCTTAATGTTTCCAGATTTTGCTTATGATTTTGCTTATAGTTTGGAGTTTGGCAATCTGAGGCATGGCTAGTTTAATTAATGAGAGACTAGGAGCAGAGCTTGCCAGGTAAGCAGGGCTTGCCACCAAACTCACCTCAATAGTGTCAAAGTTGAGAAACCCCAACTGAAAGCTTTACTAACTTCCTCCTTCTTGCTGTACTCACCGGAATTAGCCATTTTGCAGCCCAGCAAATTCAGTTCCCCATGGCCAAGAGTGAGATTTGGAGCAGACCTTCTTTTATCACTTTACCAAAGTAATAGACTCAGCATGGAGTGATCATTGATTATTTTAACTGCTGCAAAATCTTCCAACAATTTATCAAGATTCTAGTATTCTTATGTTAATATCTTTAGGCAAACAGCCTTACTTAAAAACCCAGATTGTTATTTCATAATTCCACGATCATTTTTTATTTTCTTCAATTCACAATCTTCCCACTTTACATTCGTCTCTCCACAGCCAAATATTTCATGGTATTACAACAAGCAGCCCCTTGCGATCAGAAGCCAGGCCTGCAGATTTAGCTTTATTCTAAGCATGTAGCATAGTTTTGACACATAGTAACACCGGTATTGTGGACTGAATGAAGGAATAATAATCACAAACAGTAAAAGGACCTTGTTGTTGTTATTATTGTTGTTCAGTTGCCCAGTCAGGTCCGACTCTTCGCGATCCCATGGACTGCAACCCCATAAAAGGACATATACAAGGTATAGTCACTGTTTGCCAAATATCCGGTTTATCTGTTTTCTAAATCTGATTTTCTAATCAAAATGTTCTATCTCTGGCTGGAGTATAAGCTATAGACTATATAATAGGCTCGACTAAAGGCTCTATGATCGGTTCTTCAACTCACCTACAGGTTACAACTTTCACTATTCTCTTAAAAAAAGAGATTTCTCTGCATCTTCTAGAGATTGCTCAAATCATATTAGCATAGCTGCCCTTATTGCCTAAGGTTGAGTCCTTCACTGTCATCACCTCCTCCTCCCCTCTCTCCATTCCATGTATGCGTGTAAAGTAGCTTCAGTCAAGTGTCTTTGTGACCCCATGGACTGTAGTCCACCAGGCTCCTCTGTCCATGGGATTCTTCAGGCAAGAATACTGGAGTGGGTTGCCATTTCCTTCTCCCGGGGATCTTCCTAGCCCAGGGACAGAAGCTGTTTGAGTCTCCTGCATTGGCAGGCAGGTTCTTTACCACTACCACCACCTGGGAAGCCCATTTCATATCCTTGTCCAATTAAATGGTGACTGGCCCATCACTGCCAAGTCTACGCCTTAATGCAGCCCAACCTTCCCCTTCTTCTGTACTCTCCGCACCCCTGCTTTGACTGGAAACCTCACCATCTTGAGGGAACACTACTTCCATCACCTGAGAACTGGCCTCTTCCTTGTTCAAATATGCCAGCTGAGTTCGTCAGACTTTTTCAGGTAGTAGAGAACAAGATAAACTGGGAAGAGCCATAGTACCCAAAATGATGACACTTAGAAATCTACAGTTCGTTATAAGAAAAAGATGCACTGTAGCAACACATTAAGGACAAGTCTCACAGCTAAAGACTGTCTCATTAAAGCGTCAGAAAAGTTCCCTGTGGGTTCAGCTGTCCTTCCTCTGAAAGGGTCTTTGCAGGATATACTTTCTTTCTCATATCCAGAACCACTGACATGTGAATGAATCACCCAAATGGAGTCTCAGCTGGAATTTCTTACATGCTGCGAGTCACGTAGAATATTTCTGCTGTGTGACTAGGGGTTCCAGAGTCTCACCAGGTATAGTCCTCAGTCTCACTGTTATCAGTAAATAAAGCCAATCAGCTGGTTCAAACCATCCTGAAACTCTCAGGGTACAAGTTAGAAAGCAATGCTGTTAATCAGTATGTTTCAGATGAGGGCTGCGCATGCTTATTTAGTAGAATTTTAGTAGTATTTTAGTAGAATCATTGGGTTAATTCCAGGCCTGCTGAAACTAATTCTCACAACACAGGACGTTCAGTATAAAGATTCAGGGGACAGTCAGGAAGACAGGAGACAGTGTCAGCAGCCTTTTTTAGAAATTACATAATGTTCTCTATTGGTTAACTTTGCAAAGCAACAGTAGCTGTTCAGAGCAACTCTGGGCACCCGATAGCAATTCTATGAGTCTCCCTACCATGATTCTGATTCTCTTCCAGCTTCTTTGTTCTACCAGGTCACCAATTTATCACAGTCCCTGCACGGATCAGCTTAAATCCTCTGGGAGAAAGCTGCTTGCATTGGTCTGCCACCAGGCCATGCTGGGTCCCTATAGGTAGAGCTCTTGCATCAGGCCACCTCCGCCACCCCGGCTTCTGGCGAGCCAGACAAGGACAGCCTTGCACAGACACCTACTCCATCTCAATCAGCTGTGACCGAGGCAACAGCACTGTATGAGACAGGGTACTGCTCCCCTAGGCCATGTAACTATTCAGAAGTGGGCTCCAGGCAGGGCACACAGCAAGTCAGAACTTCTCCCCAGGAAAGACACATCACCCCTTAACATTACTTTTCCAAAACAGATGCACCTACGTCCCTGCCCAGCTCCATTTCCACCACTTGCCCCCATGCACCCTAAGCTCTAACCTCATTGAAGTCCTTGCAATTGCCCAGACATACCGCATGTTTCAGGCCCTTAATATTTTCCTTATTCCATTCCTGTGACCTGAAATATCCTTCCCTCTTGTGCAAAGGGTAATCTCTTATTCATCTTTACATGCATGTGTGCTAAGCCGCTTCAGTCATGTCCGACTCTTTGTGACCCCATGGACTGTAGTGTCAGCCAGGCTCCTCTGTCCATGGGATTCTCCAAGCAAGAATACTGGAGTGGGTTGCCACGTCCTCCTCCAGGGGATCTTCCCCACCCAGGGACTGAACCTGCATTTCTTACATCTCCTGCACTGGCAGGCAGCTTCTTTACTGTTAGCATTACCTGGGAAGCCCTATTCATCTTTAATGGCCCAGTGAACACCTAACATGCTCTGTGAGGATTTTCCTACTGTCCCATTCCCCAAGCACAGGCAGGCGCTCTCATTCTCTCTGCTCCAATGGAACTCTATATGCCTCTGTTACAGGGCTTTAGCATGTTATATGATAAACGAGGTGTACCCAGCACACCACACACCCTTCTAGGAGACTTCAACTGTGAAGGCAGTGTGGCTAGTGTTAAAGAACACAACGACGGGTGTCAGATGGCCTCTGCTAACAGCTATGTGTGTGTGGCCAGGGGCTGATCATTGAGCTCTTCTCGTCTCAGTTTTCTGATCTGTGCAGTGTTCCCTGCAGGATTCTGAGATTCCCTTCTCTGAGATGATACCTTGCTCTTGTATTTGATGGGCATCATTTTGTCCCCATTGTTCTCTTTCCTCAGTATCTGTCCCAGATCCTTCATGGTCGAGTTTCATTTCTTTTTTGAAATCTATTTTATCTTTCCTCCAATAATTCACAATTGTATTAGTTTCCTATTGCTGACATAACAAATTACCGCGAGTTTAGTGGCTTAAAATCAACATAATTTATGATTTTCAATTTTCTGTACTTCGCATTTGGTTCTCTCAGGAAGAAAAAAAACACATAAATGTGTATTCATTCACATTTTTTCCATAAATCCAAATCTGGACTTTTATCAGTTCTGCTGCTGCTGCTGCTAAGTCACTTCAGTCGTGTCCGACTCTGTGCGACCCCATAGATGGCAGCCCACCAGGATCCCCCGTCCCTGGGATTCTCCAGGCAAGAACACTGGAGTGGGGTGCCATTTCCTTCTCCGGTGCATGAAAGTGAAAAGTGAAAGTGAAGTCTAACAGCCAAAGAAGAGTAAAGACAGTGAGAGAATTTTAAACTAAAAAACCAACCAAATTCCCAAGACAGGCTAAAAAGTAATCTAAAGCCTTGATTAAATGCACTCTTATATGAAAAAGACACAATTTACCGACCTATGATTCCAAAGTTATTATCCATTTAAATTATGACAGTTACCAAAAAAAAGTACATTTTGTAAAACATTTCTTCTCGATCACGGGAAATTTTCAAGAAACCAACAAGATTCTGGTTCACAAACCCTGTATTAGCAAATAGACTATGATACTGTTTGGCTGTGAGCACATAAAGAGACCGAGTCTGACTGGAAATCCTCAAACAGAATAAAAACACTATGACAACTTTCACTGTTAATGTAACCAGCATAATTCAGAATCAGCCCTCCTTATTGCTCATTGTCTGTGGCCAGAGGTCAGCCATCTTTTTCTTAAAGGGCCAGATAGTAAATACATAAGCTTTGTAGGCCATATCCAAAACCTCAGCTCTTCCCTGGAGGCAGAAAGCATCCACAGACAATATGGCCAAGGAACTGGGCGTGCACAGAATGGTCCAGAGCAGCCGGAAGTGTCCGAGCTGGGTCCCTCTCTGCTCTCTGCTAGCCATCGCTATGGGGAAAGCATGGGTTTTCTTTTCCTCCTCTCCCTGTGGAGGGGGAAATGCTAAATGGAAAAACATGGAAAACATGGGGAAAAACAACAACAACAACAACAAAAATTCATTTTCAAGACAGGGATATTGAGGTTCTGAATGATCAGGTGACTTGGCGAAGACCCAACAACTTCTTTTATGTGGACATGAAACCCGTTGTCGTTGTTGTTCAGTGGCTAAGTCGTGTCCAACTCTTTGAGACCCCATGGACTGCAGCACAACAGGCTCTTCTGTGCTCCACTATCTCCCAGAGTTTGCTCAAATTCATGTCCTTTGAGTTGGTGATCCCATCCAACCATCTCATCCTGTGTCGTCCCCCTTCTCCTTTGCCTTCAATCTTTCCCAGCATCAGGGTCTTTTTCAAAGAGTTGGACTTTCCCATCAAGTGGCCAAAGTATTGGAGCTTCAGCTTCAGCATTAGTCTTTCCAATGGATATTCAGGGTTGATTCCCTTTAGGACTGACTGCTTTGATCTCCCTGCAGTCCAAAGGACTTGCAAGGATCTTCTCCAACACCACAGTTCAAAAGCGTCAGTTCTTCAGTGTTCAGCCTTCTTTATGGTCCAACGCTCACATCTGTACATGAGTACTGGATATGGACCTTTGTCAGCAGAGCAATGCCTCTGCTTTTTAATACATTGTTTGGTTTGTCATAGCTTTCCTTCCAATGAGCGTCTTTTAATTTCCTGGCTGCAGTCACTGCCCACAGTGATTTTAGAGCCCAAGAAAAGAAAGTCTGTCACTGCTTTCACTTTTTCCCTTCTACTTGTCATGAAGTGATGGGACTGAATGCTGTGGTCTTAGTCTTCTGAATGTTGAATTTTAAGAGAGCTTTTTCACTCTCCTTTTTCACTCTCATCAAGAGACTCTTTAGTCCCTCTTCACTATCTGCCACTAGAGTGGTATCATCTTCATTTCTGAGGTTGTTGATATTTCTTCTGGCAATCTTGATCCCAGCTTGTGAGTCATCTAGCCCAGCATTTTGCATGATGTACTCTGCATAGAAGTTAAATAAGCAGGGTGACAATAGAGTCTTGATGTACTCCTTTCCCAATTTTGTACCAGTCCATTGTTCCATGTAGGTTTTAACTGTCGCTTCTTATCCTGCATACAGGCTTCTCATGAGACAGGTGAGGTGGTCTGGTATTCCCATCTCTTCAGAGTGGTATCATCTGCATAGCTGAGGTTATTGATATTTCTCCCAACAACTTTGATTCCAGCTGGTGATTCATATAGCCTGGCATTTTGCATGAAACCAGAGCTTATTCAAAATGATGGAATGTTTCTTGATCACTTACTTTGTCAGGTTAGCTTTGAAGCACTTACACTATATCTGATTTCATCCTCGCAAAAAGTTATCATCTTCATTTCACAGATGAAGAAGCTGAGATGCCAGAAAGATTAGATAACATGCTGAGAGTTTCACAGAAGACACATGGTCCAGAGTCAGGGTTTTTAACCCTCTGCTCCTTGCTGCTGTGCCTGCCGCTGCACCACATGCCGCCCTTTCTACTTTCCACTGAGTGTTGTTTCGTGATGCTCTTGAGAAGTCCTTTCACTTTAGTGCATGGATTTTCTGTCCAACACGAGACTCCCCACCATTGCATCTGACTCAAGCTGGTCAGGACTTTTTTTCCCCCTTAGGAGCACTCACATAACCAGACTTGCTTATCCAGTCTAACTGTTATTCTGCAACAGAGAAACAGGGAGTGGACCTGGAGTTTACACACCCATGGCCAGTCCCAGGTAGAAAGACTGAGGATGCCAGTGCTTGATCTTCGTTTGCACCACTCCAACCTGAGGAAAACCCACCTAAATATCATTCCTCCTCTGTTAGACACCTGGAGCAGCTCTGGGGCTCCCTATCCAGTTCACAGCCACCAGGAGTCCACGGAAGGCCCCCTGAAAACCCAGACTGGGGTTCCCTTTATGGTGAAAATGTATGATTCTCTTGGCAAGTCAGGCTTTCCTGGCTCCCTAACATTGCCCACTTCGCCCACTTTGTTTCTCCATAAGTCCCATGGAAGAAGTAGGTGCAAAAAATATAGGAAGGAATAGAGAGACTTCCCTGGTGGTTTAGAGGGTAAATTGTCTGCCCGAAATACGGGAGACCTGGGTTCGCTCCCTGGGTCAGGAAGATCCCCTGGAGAAGGAAATGGCAACCCACTCTAGTACTCTTGCCTGGAAAATCCCATGGATAGAGGAACCTGGTAGGCCACAGTCCATGGGGTCACTAAGAGTCAGACACAACTGAGCAACTTCACTAGACAGACACTCAGTGCACACTTCTTTTCTGAATGGGTGGATCTTCCTATGAACACTGGCAAGTATCGCCTCTAAAGCCTTCACCATTAAAATAAAAAGACATCACAGACTAAACGGCAAGCTATGAACTGAAAAAGAAAGGCTTCAAGAGTTCATGTTACAGAATCAAATATTCTTCATGTGTCCTATGTATGAATGGAGGTCCCTGTTACTCACGCAGTTCCTTAAGAAGTTATGTGGTCTGTGTACTTGCATCTTCATCCCAGATTCCAGAAAAGGGGTACATATAAGATGCCTTATTCTTTGATGACTGAAACCTATAAGCATACACTACCTCTCTGCCTTTCTTCCCAAACAAGCCCCACTTTGCCTCTGTTAGAATGAAAGCACCAAGTGGAACAGAAGGTCTGTCTTGCGCCAAGACTAATTCCTGCTGCTGCTAAGTCGCTCAGTCGTGTCCGCCTCTTTGTAACCCCACGGACTGCAGCCCACCAGGCTCCTCTGTCCATGGGATTTTCCAGGCAAGAGTACTGGAGTGGGGTGCCATTGCCGTCTCCGAGACTAATCCCTAGTGGGTTTCTAATGAAGCTACTTGATAAAATCTGCTGTCCTTTACTCTTTCATCCAGATCCTCACTTCTCCAAAAGTAAGGAAAAAACAGAACTGGGGTTAAACTGGTAAGGCACCCCATAGGAGTCTCCAGTGAAGTAAAAGACTGGAGTAATAAAGCAATGGGTTGTATTATAAAAGAGCAGCTTTAAATACCCTCCTCTCCTTTTCACTCATTCAGCAGAGTCATGGCAGAGAGAAATGGTGTGTGCTCTTTCAGGGACCTCCTGAGTTGACTGCAAAGATTAGAAGGGAAGAAAGCCAACAGAAAGCCAACATTTTTCACATAACTCTGTGATCTGCCAGGATGGCACAGGCAAATCAAGAAATGTTAAAAAAAAATCATGTCAACTGATGTCATTTAGTGAAGGTAACCAGAGTTATTTAAAAATAACAACAAGAAATCACCATGGAGAGGAACTCACTGAAGCACTTCAGACATTTCCAGGCAAATGCCTACCCACAGAAGAAAATTTCTTGTTTAACGTTAAGTTCCCACTGTCTTGTGACTGGTTGGACAGTTTCCTGGATCTCCCAGGAAAGGTATGCAACCTTGTGGGCTGACCCACCCCTCACAGCCAAATCTGACAAGGTCTGAGTAAATACACTCTCAAAAGCAAAGACATTCTTTGGGGATTGTGCAGAAGAATTTGGCAGCTGTGCCTTCCTTCTGAGGTGTGGCATAAAGAACAAGTTCCCCAGCCAAGGGCATGGGGTTAGCTGCAGCCTCTCTAGAAGAAATCATTACTAACCTGTGTTTATCCAGAAACCCACATTTACATTAAAATACCCATAGTCTTTCTCTGCTACTGATATCTTTAATATATTAAAACATAGCAAAACAAAACTTAGCCTGGCAAATGTTACTTGCACTGAACCAAGTGAAGGATGGAACTAGTACAAGGTGCTATGCGTGAGTACCATTTCTACTTCTTCCTTTTCTCTCCTCCTTCCTTCTGGTGCCTCAGTTGGTAAAGAGTCTGCCTGCAGTGTGGGAGACCTGGGTTCGATCCCTGGATCAGGAAGATCTGCTGGAGAAGGAAATGGCAACCCACTTCAGTATTCTTGCCTGGAAAACCCCATGGATGGAGGAGCATGGTGGTCTACAGTCCATGGGGTCGCAAAGAGTTGGACACAACTGAGCAACTTCTCACTCCTTCCATGGGACAGCAGTGAAACAGCTTCTGATATTCACGGCAGGCTTTGAGAACCCAGTAAGGAAGACTGTAGTACCTCATACATTCCAGGAGGGATGATAGGTCTCAGACATAGAACTGGCCCTCCGTGGTGTCCTTTTCAATCCCAGAGGGCACTAAATGTGCAGAAAGATGCTAATGTCTTTCTAACTATGACCTTGTTTCCACTGGGCTTCCCTGGAGGCTCAGACAGTAAAGAAATCACCTGCAATGCAGGAGACCTGGGTTCGTACCCTGGGTTGGGAAGATCCCCTAGAGAAGGGGAGAGCTACCCACTCCAGTATTCTTGCTTGGAGAATTCCATGGACAGAGGAACATGGTGGGTACAGTCTCTGGAGCTGCAAAGAATTGGACACAACTGAGCGACTAACACTTTGTTTCCACAGGCCAGGTCAGTTATGTGAAAAGTCAAAGTCTTGAAAAGAATTCATTTCCAGCCCCCACCTTTTTATCTCAAAGATTCCAACTAGACCAGCCTGAGAGTCTAGTTCCTATTTTTGATGTGTGGTTCTACTTGCTTTGGACAGAGTACAATATTGGGCAATAAAGGTGTTATTACTCTGTTGGTTTGCAAAGGGGTGAATCTACTTCTCTATCAGAAGGGAGGAGGCTCAGGCTGAGTGGGAGAACTAGGGGAGACTACAGAGATGACCTGAGCTGTCACCCAGGGCTGAGAGCTGAGTATCTTGTTAGTTCTCAATGAGAGTCAATTATCACAGCCCTGTGAATCATTCGTGAACTAGGCATGAGCCTACTGAATGCCAGCATCGAGTGGGTGGTGCACTAAAGGGCTTTTTGTTATTGTTATTTAGGGTTTTTTTCTTTTTTTCTTTTTTTGCAATAAGGAAGACTCTCTGACTCATCCATGGACAGAGGTAGATGAAATAATTGGCCAGTTCCTAAAGGCCAGAAAGACCAACTACAAAACAGGAAGGATGTGAGGAGGAAAACATCATACAAAATGTTTGGTATGGTATCAGCCCTTTGGGACTGAAGGTTACCTCAGGGCAGAAGGCTTCTCTGGTGGCTCAGAAGGTGAAGAATCGGCCTGCAATGCAGAAGACCCAGGTTCAATGCCTGGCCAGGAAGATCTGCTAGAGAAGGGAATGGTTACGCATTCTAGTATTCTTGCCTGGGAAATCCACAGACAGAGGAGCCTGACGGGCTACAGCCCAGGAGGTCCGAAGAGTTGGACACAACTTAGTGACTAAACTAAGCCTCCTCTGTCTGCCTCCTTGGCTGCGTGGCGTTAGAGTGGCAAGTGGCCGAGAGGAGATACCCCATGCCCAAGGTCAGGAGTGAAGGCCATGAGGAGATACCCCACATCCAAGCTAAGGAGCAGCAGCTGCACTTTGCTGGAGCAGCCGGGAAGAGATACCCCACGTCCAAGGTAAGAGAAACCCCAGTAAGACGGTAGGTGTTGCAAGAGGGCATCAGAGGGCAGACAGACTGAAACCACAATCACAGAAAACTGGCCAATCTGATCACACAGACCACAGCCTTGTCTAACTCAATTAATCTAAGCCATGCTGCGTGGGGCCACCCAAGACAGACGGGTCATGGTGGAGAGGTCTGACAGAATGTGGTCCATTGGAGAAGGGAATGGCAAACCACTTCAGTACTCTTGCCTTGAGAACCCCATGAGCAGTATGAAAGGCAAAAAGATAGGACACTGAAAGATGAACTCCCCAGGTTGGTAGGTGCCCAATATGCTACTGGAGATCAGTGGAGAAATAACTCCACAAAGAATGAGGGGATGGAGCCAAAACAAAAACAACACCCAGTTGTGGATGTGACTGGTGATAGAAGCAAGGTCCGACGCTGTAAAGAGCAATATTGCATAGGAATCTGGAATGTTAGGTCCATGAATCAAGGCAAACTGGAAGTGGTCAAACAGGAGATGGCAAGAGTGAGTGTCGACATTCTAGGAATCAGTGAACTAAAATGGACTGGAATGGGTGAATTTAACTCAGATGACCATTATATCTACTACTGTGGGCAAGAATCCCTTAGAAGAAATGGAGTAGCCATCATGGTCAACAAAAGAGTCCGAAATTCAGTATTTGGATGCAATCTCAAAAACGACAGAATGATCTCTGTTCGTCTCCAAGGCAAACCATTCAATATCACAGTAATTCAAGTCCATGCCCCGACCAGTAACACTGAAGAAGCTGAAGTTGAACAGTTCTATTAAGATCTATAAGACCTTTTAGAACTAACAGCCAAAAAAGATGTCCTTTTCATTATAGGGGACTGGAATGCAAAAGTAGGAAGTCAAGAAACACCTGGAGTAACAGGTGAATTTGGCTTTGGAGTATGGAATGAAGCAAGGCAAAGACTAATAGAGTTTTGCCAAGAAAATGCACTGGTCATAGCAAACACCCTCTTCCAACAACACAAGAGAAGACTCTACACATGGACATCACCAGATGGTCAACACCAAAATCAGACTGATTATATTCTTTGCAGCCAAAGATGGAGAAGCTCTATACAGTCAACAAAAACAAGACCGGGAGCTGACTGTGGCTCAGATCATGAACTTCTTATTGCAAAACTCAGACTTAAATTGAAGAAAGTAGGGGAAACCACTAAACCATTCAGATATGACCAAATAAAATTCCTTATGATTATACAGTGGAAGTGAGAAATAGATTTAAGGGACTCTATCTGATAGACAGAATGCCTGATGAACTATGGACGGAGGTTCGTGACATTGTATAGGAGACAGGGAGCAAGATCATCTCTAAGAAAAAGAAATGCAAAAAAGCAAAATGGCTCTCTGAGGAGGTCTTACAAATAGCTGTGAAAAGATGGGAAGTGAAAAGCAAAAGAGAAAAAGAAAGATATACCCATTTGAATGCAGAGTTCCAAAAAATAGCAAAGAGAGATAAGAAAGCCTTCCTCAGCAATCAATGCAAAGAAATAGAAGAAAACAATAAAATGGGAAAGACTACAGATCTCTTCAAAAAAATTCAAGATACCAAGGGAACATTTCATGCAAAGATGGGCTCAATAAAGGACAGAAATGGTATGGACCTAACAGAAGCAGAAGATATTAAGAAGAGGTGGCAAGAATACACAGAAGAACTGTACAAAGAGCTTCATGACCCAGATAGTCATGATGGTGTGATCACTTACCTAGAGCCAGACATCCTGGAATGTGAAGTCAAATGGGCCTTAGGAAGCATCACTACAAACAAAGCTAGTAGAGTTGATGGAATTCCAGTTGAGCTATTTCAAATCCTGAAAGATGATGCTGTGAAAGTGCTGCACTCAATCTGCCAGCAAATTTGGAAAATTCAGCAGTGGCCACAGGATTGGAAAAAATCAGTCTTCATTCCAATCCCAAAGGAAGGAAATGCCAAAGAATGCTCAAACTACCACACAATTGCACTCATCTCACAAGCTAGTAAAGTAGTGCTCAAAATTCTCCAAGCCAAGCTTCAGCAATACGTGAACTGTGAACTTCCAGATGTTCAAGCTGGATTGAGAAAAGGCAGAAGAACCAGAGATGAAATTGTCAACATCTGCTGGATCATCGAAAAAGCATGAGAGTTCCAGAAAAACATCTATTTCTGCTTTATTGACTATGCCTAAGCCTTTGACTGTGTGGATCATAACAGACTGTGGAAAATTCTGAAAGAGATGGGAATACCAGACCAGCTGACCTGCCTCTTGAGAAACCTGTGTGCAGGTCAGGAAGCAACAGTTAGAACTGGACATGGAACAACAGACTGGTTCCAAATAGGAGAAGGAGTATGTCAAGGCTGTATATTGTCACCCAGTTTATTTAACTTATATACAGAGTACATCATGAGAAACGCTGGGCTGGATGCAGCACAAGCTGGAATCAAGATTGCTGGGAGAAATATCAGAAAAAGATAATGCTTTGTCCTGATAGAAAACACGACCCAACTGTCAGAGCAACACAAGTTTGCTCCCTGAGCCGTTATTTCCTGTGTCTACAGACTGCAGTATTCTTGCCTGGAGAATTCCAGGGACAGGGGAGCCTGGTGGGATACAGTTCTTGAGTTGCAAAGAGTTAGACATGACTGAGTGACTAATGCTTTCCTTCAGTTTCACAGAAGTCAGTAAGACTGTGTATCTTCCAAGGACTCAGGCCCAGGAGCATGGCTGCTTTTCCAGGTAGAAAACCAGGAAGCTCAAGGAAGGAGCAGGCTCCTCATGAAAGCACAATTTAGGAGCTGGCTGGGCAGAACTCAGATTCAGACGGTTGGCCACTGAGAACAATACAGACAATCTCAGCCATGTAGATGCCTGAGGGTGCCCACTGCAGAAGGAAACTAGGCAATTCCAGTAGGGTCTGCTATAATACATCTATGAGAGTGTATTTTACAGATGACCCAACGATCATTCATTGAAAGCCAAAATAAAACATAATTTTCTACCTTTAAAAATCTCCAAGTTTGTTATGACTCCTCCTCTTAAGTCGCTTCAGTCGTGTCCGACTCTGTGCGACCCCGTAGACGGCAGTCCGCCAGGCTCCCCCGTCCCTGGGATTCTCAGGGCAATCACACTGGAGTGGGTTGCCATTTCCTTCTCCAATGCATGAAAGTGAAAATTTATGACACCTTAAAAACAAAAACAAATGATGAAAAACAACAACAACAGAAAACCTTTGGCAATATTTAGGTCTTCTTGGATGATAAATTAATTGACTGGGCTGGGTGTGGTTTAAAGCTCACAATAGTATTAGCTGTTTGTTTAGCTGAGTTTTTCTAGATTTGAAACTTGCAATTTTTAAAATTAACAGGATTTATTTTTTAGAGTGATTTTCATTTTACAGAAAAAATTAGGCAGAAAATACAAAGTTCTCATGTACCTCCTTTGCCACTCCCCAGCCCGGGTCTCTTCTATGACGAATCTCGTGCATTAGTTGGCATATTTGTTATGTGGATGAGCTGACATTGGTTATTATTAACTAAAGCCCACAGCTTACAGGAGTACACTCTGTGTTGGGCCACTCTATGGATTTAGACAAATGTAGAATGTCTTGTATCTACCTTTACACATCAGAAAGAGTATTTGCACTGCCTTAAAAATCCCCTGTGTGCTATTTACTTACTCTCCCTCTCCTGGCCAAACCCCTGGCAACCAATAATTTTTTTTTAATTCCCTATAGTTTGCCTCTTTCAGAGTGGCATATAGTTGGAATCATAGTATACAGCCATTTTAAACTAGCTTCTTTCACTTAGCAATATTCATTTTAAGATACAACTGCGTAGTTTTCTTTATGTGGTGAAAAAATGAAAAGGATAAAGAGAGCACAGTCAGTTTGAAAAAGAAATACTCCTAGTGCGCTGCCAATAATTCTCTCTCTCTCCCCACTCTCATACACACACATACACACATTGGTCCTCAGCTTCAATGACTCTTCCCTTTATAGGCTCTGAATGCTGAGAGTTCCTTAATTTATTAAATGTTATAAAACAATTAATATTAGAAATATCTCTGACTTCATTTAACCAGTCAGTAAGAAAGGAGGTTTGGAAGCAATTTCATTGGCACCCTCAATAACAACTATGCAAACAGGAAACAGGAAGCAAGGAATATTGAATTTCTGAGAAGATTTCCTCTTTTCGAGCATACAATGCACTATGGAACCTAACTGATCTTCAGCAAAAAGCAAAGAGCCACTAACTCAAAAAGAATTTTCATGCACGGAAAAAAATTTAAACCTTAAGACTCATATAGTCACCAAATATATTTCAACCTTTACTATGTTTCAGGAAATTTGCTACTCGAGAAAGGCAAAATGGCATAAAAGGATGAAAAACTCTTAATTTCATAGAGTGTTTAGCCTTAGAGAGTTTTCCTATCTAGTAAATGGTAGAGCATGGTTTTAGCCTCAATCTTGTTTACTTCCCAAACCCTGCACTTCACTGCTATATTTTTACATTAAGAATTAGTTCCTTGGGAGGGACATTCAGGATGGAGGGGACACATATATACCTATGGCGGATTCATGTTGATGTATTATGGCAAAAACCATCACAATATTGTAAAGTAATTATCCTCCAATGACATAAATAAATTTTAAAAAAGAATTAGCTCCTCTTGAATACTTCCATCTTAGATTTTGGGTCTATAGTCAAGTGATAGTTGAAGATCCTGAATCATTGCCTTTCATACTTGTTCTTTCACATAAAAAGTGAAGCTGGTGCTAATGGGTAAGAGAGTTGAAATATTCATTGATATTTTATTTCTAAAGTTCACTTTGCTGAATTCTGCACAAATGAGCTACCAAAATTTTTCACTGTTCAGATTGCCTTATGGTTGTCTCAACGTAACAACCAGCATTTTGAACTGCAGAGCAATAATTTGGATATTATTTTTCTAATTGATGCCAAAAATTCAAATGACCCAATTTTCATCCTAAATTGACTAGATAACTTGTCACTGTGAGCAGCCTCAGCACAGACATCAGAGATATCAGATTAAATATTACCCCAAATGAAAGGTGGGGCTCCAGAACAAAAGCCATGCCAAAGCTGATAAACACACACCCTCCTGTAAAGATTATTGCCAGCTGTCTTTAAGATAAAGCCAGAGAAAATCTTCTCATCCGGGTTTACTTCATCTTAGTTTCCCCTGGTCTAATGCTAAATACCCTGGATGTTGCTACAGTACCACTGCTCCACCTTGACCTTTAAAAACCTACCAGCCGAGACGGTTGGCTGGTATCTGAAAGGTGCCACTTTATCATTTCACCTGATTGTATCATCTGCTAGAGAAGAGGCAAGGAGAATGGAGTTGAGGTATCTGGTCATATACCATATGTGTGAGACCACAAAAGGTGAGGGTTTGTCAAGCTCCCAGAGCATCTGCACATTCCCCTGCTGGCCTGTCCAGCACCCTCTTTACTGAGAAGAGGACAAAACCAACCCTGGCTGGTTGTCACGCCAACATTCTCTGATTAATGGACCTGTCATTGTGGGAAGTTGTCCAGTCTAAACTCTGAGATCACCAAACCCTAGAAAAACTACCAAAATATCCTTTGGCTTCCTGCCAAAAGGAATATTAAATGGCTCTGAATCACAGTTTTAGATTACAAGCCCAGAGTGACCAACATAGTAATTCTCATCCAAAGGACTAGCTCTTGCTATGGTAGCAAACTCTAATCATTTATTTTTCTCTTTTTTAAGACAGGGGCAAGTTAGACTTCTATTTCCTCAGATACTCAAGAACGACTAGGAATAAGACAAGGATAGTGTCTTTGGGTCAAAATGGAGGGCTTGATCCCTGGAATCCAAATATTAATCCACTTCTCCTTTTGAAAAGTTGCTATAAAGTTAGGGCATTATAAAGTGAAAATTTGACTGTATTAAGCCTATAAAGTCAAAGAATTGATGCTTTTGAACTGTGGTGTTGGAGAAGACTCTTGAGAGTCCCTTGGACTGCAAGGAGATCCAACCAGTCCATTCTGAAGGAGATCAGCCCTGGGGTTTCTTTGGAAGGAATGATGCTAAAGCTGAAACTCCAGTACTTTGGCCACCTCATGCGAAGAGTTGACTCATTGGAAAAGACTCTGATGCTGGGAAGGATTGGGAGCAGGGGGAGAAGGGGATGACCGAGGATGTGATGGCTGGATGGCATCACGGACTTGATGGATGTGAGTCTGAGTGACCTCCGGGAGATGGTGATGAACAGGGAGGCCTGGCGTGCTGTAATTCATGGGGTAGCAAAGAGTCGGACACGACTGAGCGACTGAACTGACTGAAGCCTGTAAAGTAGTTTATTTTTTTAATCTATAAGTAGATTTTTTTAACCTCTAAGATAAAAATTGTTCCAACTTGAGCCTAGTGCCTGCACATCATTGTAATCTGTAGTGTCACTCAGTTCAGCTCAGTTCAGTCGCTCAGTCGTGTCCAACTCTTTGTGACCCCACGAACCGCAGCACGCCAGGCCTCCCTGTCCATCACCAACTCCTGGAGTCCACCCAAACCCGTGTCCATCGAGTCGGTGATGCCATCCAACCATCCCATCCTCTGTCGTCCCCTTCTCCTCCCGACCTCAATCTTTCCCAGCACAGGGTCTTTTCAAATGAGTCAGCTCTTCGCATCAGGTATTGGAGTTTCAGCTTCAACATCAGTCCTTCCAATGAACACCCAGGACTGATCTCCTTTAGGATGGACTCGTTGGATCTCCTTGCAGTCCAAAGGACTCTCAAGAGTCTTCTCCAACACCACAGTTCAAAAGCATCAATTCTTTGCTGCTCAGCTTTCTTTACAGTCCGACTCTCACATCCATACATGACTACTGGAAAAACCATAGCCTTGACTAGACAGACCTTTGTTGGCAACGTAATGTCTTTGCTTTTCAATATGCTATCTAGGTTGGTCATAACTTTCCTTCCCAGGAGCAAATGTCTTTTAATTTCATGGCTGCAATCACCATATGCAGTGATTTTGGAGCTCAGAAAAATAAAGTCAGCCACTGTTTCCATTGTTTCCCCATCTATTTGCCATGAAGTGATGGGACCAGATGCCATAATCTTAGTTTTCTGAATGTTGACTAAATTCAGACAAAATACCAAGACCAGGTCAACGATGTAAAAACAAATATACTTAGGTGCCATCCCTTAAAAGCTGAGTATGAGCAGGAATTGAGGATTTCAGTAGCTAGTGAGTTATGGAGGTAAAGGGGATTCAGGACTATGGTCCACACATCATCTTAACAGGGACTATAGCACCCAGCTTCTAAAGAAAATGAGTGTCATCATCATTAAAAAAAAAAATTGGAATATAGTTGCTTTACACTGCTCTGTCTGTTTCTTATGTACATAAAATGAATCAGATATATATCTCCTCCTTTTTGGATTTCCTTCCCATTTAGGTCACACAGTGCTCTGAGTAGAGTTCCCTGGGCTATACAGTACATTCTCATTAGTTATCTGTTCTATAGATAGTAGTGTATATATGTCAATCCCAATTCACCCCACCCCCTTTGCCCTTTGGTGTCCTATGTTTGCTTTCTATATCTGTGTCTCTAATTCTGTTTTGCAAATAAGATCGTCTATACCATTTTTTTTCTGGAGAAGGCAATGGCACCCCACTCCAGCACTCTTGCCTGGAAAATCCCATGGACGGAGGAGCCTGGTGGGCCGCAGTCCATGGAGTCGCTAAGAGTCAGATACGACTGAGCGACTTCACTTTCACTTTTCACTTTCAGACATTGGAGAAGGAAATGGCAACCCACTCCAGTGTTCTTGCCTGGAAAATCCCAGGGATGGGGGAGCCTCGTGGGCTGCCGTCTATGGGGTCGCACAGGGTCGGACACGACAGCAGCGACTTAGCAGCAGCATACCATTTTTCTAGAGGAGGGTATGGCAACCCACTCCAGTATTCCTGCCTGGAGAATCCTAAGGACAGAGAAGCCTGGAAGGCTACAGTCCATGGGTTCACAGAGTCGGACACGACTGAAGCAACTGAGCATTGCATACTATTTTTATAGATTCCACATGTACCCAATTCCTTTTTAATTGAACAAATTCATTTGGGTTGTTGGATATCTCCCTAGAAAGTTCTCCATGCACTTTTCACTTTGAGCACTAGAGGGAGACAAAGTAAGAAAAACGATGATTAAAAGACCACGATTCTCATCTATTAAAAGAACACATTTGTTTCATTAAGGTATTCTTTAGGAGAATATCTTAATGAATTCTTCTTTAGGAGAGGGAAAAAAAGCTTTCATATAGTGGTCTGATTTCAAAATATGCTTTTTGGGGTTTAATTTCACAATATTTCAATCCTACTTCTCAGGAATAATCTACAGCAGAAACTCAGAAGATCCATTAACTCCTGTGAAGATGGAAAAAAAAGTGAAACTGTAACTCAGGTTCAAGAAGAGTTTCGGTTACACCAGCTTATTATTAAAGGCCTATTTAACTTCTTTTCAGGAAATTACTTTCCAAATTACATGTAGGAGCACATTTTCCGCTGTTATTAAGAACTTACTAAGAACTTTCACTTTTCACTCTCATGCATTGGAGAAGGAAATGGCAACCCACTCCAGTGTTCTTGCCTGGAGAATCCCAGGGACAGGGGAACCTGGAGGGCTGCTGTCTATGGGGTCGCACAGAGTCAGACACAACTGAAGCAACTTAGCAGCAGCAGCAGCAAGAACAGGGGACAACAATCCATTTCTGACTTTTGGCTTTCTTTTTAAGTACATCAATAGGAAGGTCATGGCTGAACAAAGAAGTATTACAATTAAGGGCATCCATTTCAGCTTCAACTTCTCATAAGGAAAATGTGTTTGAGACTTTCATTGTTGATGATAACAAGTGTCATTAAGCCCTTTTAGGAATTTCCAGGCTTGAACCCTTCCATCTGCTGTTCATCTCCACCTTCAAATGGAGCAAAATTTCAGGTGAAGGAAGACAGATCTTCCAAGTGCTACCTCAGTGATTGGTTATAATCATGTCTTATCTATGGAACAATTTTAGAATTAGTTTGATATTGAGATATAATGATAATATTTGAATTTGTGACTGGCCTCATCCAACCAGGGATTGTTCATATTGAAGGGGAAAAAATAATATTGGGCCCCAGTAAATTTACTCAAAGCAATGGTGAAGTAGTACTAGGTAACAAGGGTCATTAAGCTCTTTTGGGAGCTCTGAGGCTTGAACCCTTCGTTCTCCTGTTCATCTCCATTACATGTAAAAATGCATACATGCAATATGTGTGTGTAATATAGTTAAGACCTAGCTAGCCATTCTTTAAATAGAAAAAAAAAGTGGTAAGTGCCAGTTTTAGGCATTTGAAATATTTTTTGTGGAAGCCAAACATATGCATTTTAAGTGATGGTGCAGCTTTGGTTTTTATTTTGCAAAGCTGAACGAGGATAAATGTAGTCAGTCTTTTCTAGGTCCTTAAAATCTGAGGGAGTGTAAGGTCAATAGTGTTGGATACGTCTAAATTGTTCCATATAGTAAGAGAATGACCTGGAAAAAGTAACATTACACTTGTGTTTTATTTTTTTCCTGAGTTTCAAAATTTAACAGCTCTCATAAACCCTATGGATGATGATAAATGATAATAATGGATAATGGCACCGTGTTTTCTTTTCTTTTTTTTTTTTTTTGTCTTTTCATCTTCTAGTTCAGTGTTTGTGATGCTCAAATAAAAGTTGTATAAATGCAGGGAACTACGCAATGCGGGAGACTTGGGTTTGACCCCTGGGTTGGGAAGATCCCCGGGAGGAGGGCATGGCAACCCACTCCAATATTCTTGCCTAGAGAATCCCCATGGACAGAGGAGCCTGGAGGCTGCAGTCCACAGGGTCACAAAGAGTCATACACACCTGAGAGACTAGGCACACACATGCCCTATAGAAGTTTACCTGAAACAAAAAGGGATACTGAATGTTGTAATAAAGTCTTGCAAACACATTTACAATTTGCGCAGCTACTTCTAGATATAATGTCCATGAGAGTCGTGGCTGCCGCTGCCTGGCCCAGCGTGGTGTCCCTGCCCCTAGGACAGTGCTGGGCACATGTAGGGCACTCAGTCTTGGTTGAATCAATTTAATGGGCTTGAGCAATGAAAAATGAAAAATTTGTTCTCATCTTAAAAATGGAAATCAACAGATGAGTTTACATTGCCTAAATTCTAAATATTCTGGCTCAGGTATAGGCTAATCTGAGAGAGTCTCTCAGGCTTCCTTAGGAAATGAACTGATCCTACAGAGCCTTGTATCTGACCCCAAAGCTGTGACAGTCATTGACAGATAAAAAGGGGAAAGAACCAGTTAGTATGCCCATACAGATGAGAACACTGATGTACTCTGCTTTTCACAGAAGTAGGCGGCAGAGATGGAATTTCGTCTCCATCTCTCTGAACACAAGGCTTGTGGTGTGCGTGCTAAGTCGCTTCATTGTGACCCTATGGACTGTAGCACACGAGGCTCCTGTGTTCATGGGATTCTCCAGGCCAGAATACTGGAGTGGGTTGCCATGCCCTCCTCCAAGGAATCTTCCCGACCCAGGGATTGGACCCGCATCTCCCGCATCTCCTGCATTGCCTCAGCTATACCAGCTCAGGCAAAGTATGGGAAATAGTGATTTAAATAGTGATGTTACTTTCTCACTAAAGCTGAGACGAAAGCTCATAATTATTGAATAGGAGAGAAGGCAGAGTTAGGGAAAATGCAATTTTTAACAAACTGATTGAAACAGATAGTGAGGTCCAGCAGTCTGTATAACTATTTCTAAAATGTAAATGAAATACATGATGTTAAATATTCTTCATCTCAGTGCTTCTGTGAGGATTTTGCAGTAACATGAATGAACCTAGAGATTATCACACTAAGTGAAGTAAGACAGAGAAAGACAAATATCGTATGATATCGTTTATGCATAGAATCTAAAAAATAATACAAATGAATCTGTGTACAAGACAGAAGCAGACTCACAGACGTAGAAACAAACATGGTTACCAAAGGGGAAAGGGGCAGGGGAGGGAGACAAATTATGAGTAGGGGATTAATGGACCCAAAATGATATACATAAAATAGGGAAACAATCAGGATTTACTACACAGCACAGATATTATATTCAATATCTTGTAATAGCTTTGAATGGAAAATAATCTGAAAACATATATAGAGAGAGAAGGGAATGGCAACCCACTCTAGTGTGCTTGCCTGGAATATCCCCATGGACAGAGAAGCCTGGCAGGCTACAGTCCATGGGGTTGCAAAGAGTCAGACATGGCTGAGAGACTAACAGCCCCACACACCACACACACACACACACACACACACACACACACACACATATGTGTATATAACTGAATCATTTTCTGTATACCAGAAACTAACAATATTACGAATCAGCTATGCTTCAGTTAAAACAAGAGAAAAAAGAGAAACAGATTCTAAGTCAGCTGGCTTGGGGTGGGGCCAGACTGCATTTCTAACACAATAGAGGCTATAGATCTGTGGAGCCACAGACGGCTCTGTGCATGGTGAAGTTTTACCTGATGCCTGTTTGAAGTACCAGGTGAGAACTGCATCTCTCTGCTTTGTCAAATGAAGCAAGACCTTTTCAGGTTTCACCTGCTTGAAACAGGTATGGTAACAGCCAGTTATCCCAGAAATCAAAGCAACCACAACAAGCTTAAAGCAAGATTTTGGAGATTAGAATTGGGGTTTAGGTGGAGTAATAATTATGCAACTATTCCAGAGCACCCCTCCCTGTTTTCCTTTATGAACCTTGAGTACTAGTCCCTCAACTTCTCACCACTTATAAAACTACAATATAAACCCTACAGTGTTCAGGATAGGCTAATGGCAGAACATGCTAAGAATCACAATATTTCCAAGAGATCAGACTTGTGGTTATCAGAGGCAGGGGTTCAGAAGAGAGGGAATTGAATGAAGGCAGTCACAATGCACAAACTTCTAGTTATAAGATAAATAAGTGCTAGGGGTGTCGTGTATAATACGATGACTATAGTGGACACTGCTCAACATTATACATGAAAATTAAGAAAGTAGATCCTGAGTTCTCATCACACACACAAAATTTCTTTTTCTTTCTTTTGTATCTATTTGAGATGATGAATGTTAACTAAACTTATTGTGGTAATCATTTCATGATATATGTTAAGTCAAGTTATTATGCGGTATACTTTAATCTTACACAGAACTGTATGTCAAGTATATCTTGATAAAACTGAGGGAGGAAAGTTGTTATTTTCCAAGTCAAATTCGTTTGTGATGAAGAATCATACTATTTTTTTTAATCTAATGGGTGATTCCCCACCTGCTCATTTTAAAGATAGCAATGAAGTTTTAGTTACGGTGGTATCTTTCCTAGTTTTATAAGCTGTTATTTATTAAGGGCATTCAGACTTCCCTGGTGGCTCAGATGGTAAAGAATCCACCCACAATGCAAGAGACATGGGTTTGATCCCTAGGTTGGGAAGATCCTCTGGAGAAGGGAATGTCAACCCACTCTAATATTCTTGCCTGGAGAATCCCATGGACAGAGGAGCCTGGCGGGCTACAGCCCATAGGGTCACAAAGAGCTGGACACAACTGAAGCGACTTGGCATGCCTGCATTAAGGGCATACAATGCATAGATAGTATACTAAGTATTAAATGAATTATGTCCTTTCTCTACACAATAATTTTATAAGTACTACTAATATACCCATTTTAGAGATGAGAAAACTGAGGTTTGAGGAGATAATACAAGTTTCCCAGAGTAACACAGCTGATTAGTGAGAGAGTCAGGACTCACTGAGATCTGCTTGAATCCAAAGCCTGAACTCTTCTTCTGTATGGCCCAGGAGATGCTTTTCTGAAAGAAAGGAGTACATTTTCTTTTGAATATCTGTGAAGAGTAAGTTAGAGGATCTGTTTCCTAAGCCATTGTCAAGCCAAGAAAGCATCTCTGGCTTACTGGGGAAGTGACGCTTCTCATCCTGATCTGGATCACTGATTCTCTCAAGTGTGTCTGGTTTTCGTTTCCAGGGTGGTGAATTCTGGCAGTGTGCATGTTTGCTCCTGTGGGGAATCCTTTTACACTGTGTTATCTCTCGGCTCTAAATCTAATTTGTAGCTGCAGCCACCACAAGCAGTGTCTTCCCACTGTCAACTCTTCCATCTTGAACTGTGTCTCTACAATGAATGGTGTGTGTGTGTGTTAAATTGTTTCAGTCATGTCCAGCTCTTTGCAACCCTGTGGACTATAGCCCACTAGGCTCCTCTGTCCCTGGGATTCTCCAGGCAAGAATCCTGGAGTGGGTTGCCATGCCCTCCTCTGGGTGATCTTCCCAACCCAGGAATCAAACCTGCGTCTCTTATGTCTCCTGCATTGGCAGGTGGGGTCTTTACCATTAGCGCCACCTGGGAAGTCCAAGAAGTGAAAATGTTAGTTGCTCAGTCGTATCCAACTCTTTGCCATCCCATGGACCATAGCCTGCCAGGCTCCTTGTCCATGGGACTGTCCAGGTAAGAGTACTGGAGTGGGTAGCAGAGTCCCTTCTCCAATCTTCCCATCCCAGGTATCAAATCCAGGTTTCCTGCATTGCAGGCAGATTCTTGATCATCTGAGCCACCAGGGAAGCCCAATGGCAAGTATATAAGAGTTTTGTTTTGCTTTTACATCATGCAAGTAGGACTTTGAGTGAGTCATGAAGCCTCTCATTTTTCATCTGGGTCATTAGGCATATGAAGTCATCGGCTTCCTGGAAGAGGCTGGAAGAAGGAAGCAGAAACCTATATGATTAAGACACACCAGTGGGACAAGCAATCCAGAAAGCTGCACACAGTGCCCAGAGGCCCAGAGTGGCACAATGGCTCAGCCCTGAGTGTGTCAGCACCAACTACACAGTACTGAGAAGTACTGAGAAGTCCAGTGAACACGGAGCTGGATGCGTGAGTGGACATCAGGAACAGAAGCTGATATGACCTCAGAGAAAGGCTTAGGGCAATTGTCCCCCAAAGGAATGATGAGAACTTTGGCTCAACAGGACCCACTGAGTGAAGTGCAAAGCAAGGGGCTTGTTTGTTTGTTTGTTTGTTTGTTTAAGTCAAAGTTCAGAATGAAGTATTACCTGCCTGCCCATGCAGGAGACGCAGGTTCGATCCCTGAGTCAGGAAGATCCCCTGGAGAAGGGAATGGCAACCCACTCCAGTATTCTTTCTTGGACAATCCCATGAACAGAGGATCTTGGAGGGCTACAGTCCATGGGGTCATAAGGGTCAGACACGGCTGAGCCACAGAGAACACACACCCAAATTTCAGTGAGGGAAATTGACAGCTTGTGACCTGGTACTGGGTGTCCATGCCATAGAACTAGATTTCCTTTCATTTATTTCAGCTCAGAATGAAATTAATTCCCAGTCAGGCACTCACCTCATATCCTGTGTGGAATTTGCTATGGGAATTTAACAAATAGGGGTTTAGGAAGCCAAGAAGATCACTTAAATTACATTCTCTTGGCTTGAAATCCTAATTCATTGATTGAAATAAAAGTTTATTTCATGATAATTAATTAAATACTATATTCTAAGAAACCGAGCAATTGGAGATGTCCCTGAGATACTTAGATGAGCATTTAAATGCATGTTACATTGTTCTCTTATTTTACAGGTTGACTCATAGTCAGCCTAGACCCAGGAGGTGAAGGCTGCTATTTGTTCCAAAATAACTGGGTCTTGCTTCTTCCTGGGCACATCGTTGTACAGAATAAAAAGGGTAGCTCTCAGTTTCCCTTGCTGCTGCTGCTGCTAAGTCACTTCAGTCGTGTCCAACTCTGTGCAACCCCATACACGGCAGCCCATCAGGCTCCCCCATCCCTGGGATTCTCCAGGCAAGAACATTGGAGTGAGTTGCCATTTCCTTCTCCAATGCGTGAAAGTGAAAAGTGAAAGAGAAGTCGCTCAGTCGTGTCCGACTCTTAGCAACCCCATGGACTGCAGCCTACCAGGCTCCTCCATCCATGGGATTTTCCAGGCAAGAGTACTGGAGTGGGGTGCCATTGCAGTTTCCCATACAGATAAGCTTACCCTTGTGACTAAGTCTGGCCAAGGGGATGTGAGGCACCAGGAAAGGTTCTTAAGTGATGGGAACATGCCCTTCTCCAATTTCTCATCACGACGTCTGGGTGGGGTCATGGCGGGGTGACCTGAGAAATGGAGACACTGGATGGAGGAGCACCAAGATGGGAGTCTGGGTCCTTGAGCACTTTAAGAAGCAGAGAGCCAGCCATTTCAGCCATGGGACGCCTATGCTGCTGCTGCTGCTGCTGCTAAGTCGCTTCAGTCGTGTCTGACTCTGTGCAACCCCATAGACGGCAGCCCACCAGGCTCTCCCATCGCTGGGATTCTCCAAGCAAGAACACTGGAGTGGGTTGCCATTTCCTTCTCTAATGCATGAAAGTGAAGAGTGAAAGTGAAGTCGCCCAGTCATGTCTGACTCTTAGCAACCCCATGGACTGCAGCCCACCAGGCTCCTCCATCCATGGGATTTTCTAGGCAAGAGTACTGGAGTGGGGTGCCATTGCCTTCTCTGATGGGATGCCTGTATACAGGCATTAATGGGAGAGGAAAATGAACTTTCTTTACAAAAGCATTATCAGTGGAGTTTTATTGAAAGCAGAAACTATTAATAAACTCAATTCTAAGTAATTCACTGTGCTGTCATCTTTGTAAAAGTCATGTCAAGAAAAAAAGTATGAATTCTAAGTGGTTACAGGATGATCAGTGTAGAATGTGGTAGAAATGAGGGTAAACCTGTGGGAACTCAGTTCTCAGCTCATCCTTTTCAGCCATTTATGTTTTCTGTTTAATGCAACATACAAGCTGATCAGTGAAATTAACATCCCCAGAATAAAGTGTTTACTTCTGTCACTGTTTCTTTGAGAAACTTGTATGAGATTTTCCTACTTGGACATAAGAGAGACACTGAACAGCCTGCATACTCTTCTAGCTTAATCCAAAAAGTTTTCTTAACTTAATGGAATTGGAAGAAGAGAAAATTACTAACTAGGGGAATAGAAAACTCCCCTATTGACAAACAAACGGATTAGTGGATCATAAGATGAGAGAGAAAGTTTACCCTAATCCCTCTCTGGCAGCTAAAGTGGTAAAGGTACTTCAATCAGTGGCTGGATGATTCTGTGAAAAGTTGTGAGAAGGAGGATTAATAATTGACACCCATCATTCTTCCGGGTGCTCTCTTCATATTATTTTCTAACACCTGCACTATTTTCAGCCCTAATGTTCTCATGATGTCTTTTGGCTGTCCCCTACACACCACATACACACACACACACACACACACACACACACACCCTTACTAAGAAATGATTCCATTTCCAGACCTTTTCTCTCATTTAATTAACATAATAGGAGTTGATACTTATACAGTCTTCATATAAATATGCTCATTCAAACCTGTGAAGAACATGGTTACAAGGCATCCTATTATCCCCATTTTAAAGATGGAAGTGTGAGTTGCTCAATGTGAATTTGTTCTACAAATATAGTCTATTCTCTCAGGAATATTTGTGAAATGAAAATTGTTGGCATTTCTCAGACAGTTACGTCTTCCACAAAACATAACTCCTAAGTTTAGCTCGTATGGGTCTTCTCAAGGAAAATCAATAATACAGAATTGGTCAGTCTATTAGAAGAGAATTTCAGGAAGGGGGCTATCTGTATCACCCAAAGGGTTAGGGTTAGGGTTAGGGTTTGGTCACTCAACCAGTTAGTACAAGCTGGGCTTCCATCAGGTCCTACACGTGACTATACTTGAGCTACTAACACATAATGTGAACATGAGAAAGTAAGTTAATCTGGCAATTTTAAAAATGAGATTGGTAAGAGTGAGCGCTGCTCTACCTGAGCCCAATAATATATTCAAAATTTTCAAAATTGTTTCCCTTTTTTTTTTTTAATTTATTTATTTATTTTTAATTTTTACTTTACAATTCTGTATTGGTTTTGGCATAGATTGACATGAATCTTTCATGAGGCCTACCTAAGGTTTTGATCTAGGGAAACTGCTGGAATTCTATTATTTCTTGCTCAGTATTGACTGCTGTTCTTCCATATCATTTATGATTCATTGTTATCTTCATGGTACCATTGATTTTTTTTTCCCCTGTGCTGCTAGCCTTTTGAGTCAGCCAAATACAGACATTAAAAAAGACTTTTTATCTATTGTGATCATGACATACTTTATATTTCTGAAGTCTGATGCTGAGTTTTTCAAGTAAAGGTATACCCGCGGAATCTACCCCTTGTAAAGCAGTATATTTATAACAATAATTGATATTGTACACTCTGTGTGATGGATTTTTTGGTCCCTATTAGCAGAAGAAAGTGATGCTCAGGGAGATGTCATGCATTGCCCAGGACTAAGCAGTGGATGAGGCAGGAACCAGCATTCATCCAAATCTCCTGACTCCCAGCTTTGTGCTCCTTTTATAACACTGTGCAGTGACATGTCTTTACCAGATTGAAAGGATCCATGTTCTTTTTTTTTCAGTTTTTTTTATTAAATTCTTTTTTTTTTAACACCCAAAACATTTTGCATTGGGGTATAACCTATTAATGATGTTGTGA
Source organism: Oryx dammah (assembly GCF_014754425.2). NCBI lineage: Eukaryota > Metazoa > Chordata > Mammalia > Artiodactyla > Bovidae > Oryx > Oryx dammah. The sequence continues at coordinate 52,521,066 of NW_024070208.1, read as the reverse complement.
TAGCTTCAGGTGAACAGGGAAGTGACTCAGCCATACATACACATGTGTCCAATCTCCCCCAAGAAAATGTTCATGTTTATAATGGCAAAAAGTCCATGAATTATAGTTTTAAGATTGTAAAGCCAATGAAAATCATTATTCAATTTATTAAAACTCACTAAAAAGCCAAGCAACTTACATCTTTAGCCAATGCTCGTTGAAGGGTGTCCACTTCGCCTCCTCTCTTCTGTCGGAAACTGGAAGACTGGCTGACAACATTTGATGAGCGGCAGCCCTTGTGTCCTGTACATGGATTCCACCCCCACCTCCTGCACTGTCACGGTCTTTGTAGACCGGGACCTGGGGACTGGAGTCGACGAGAAAAGGGACGCAGGAGACCCAAGTCTTGAGTGAAACAAGGGTGCTTTATTTGTAGAAATGTATGTTTCTATGTCTTCATACAAGGCAGCTTTAGGCAGTAAAAAAAAAAAAAAAAAAACCTGAGCAAAAACAAAGCCCAGCAAATAACAATCTTCAAAGGGCCAGAAACCATTCAATATCCTGAGTAAGCGAAAAGGTCGTTGAAGGGAGGCACTGAAAGGAATCCAAGCAGATGCCCGTTCTCATGATCTCAGTCCTGAGAACTGCACGAGGCACTGCTCATTCCTGTTTTCCAGGAACTAATAAGGAATAGAGAGTCCTTGAGACACAGTACACAAAAGAAGAACATATTGGATCCCTTAAAGTGGAACATCCCCTGACACTGTAGATGGCATTGGACCACAGCAAGGCATTTGCCTAAAAGGCAGTCAATCCACTGGCCTGCTGGGAACCAATGTCAGTGTGGCCCAGCTTAAAAAGATGAGCTATGCCAAAGAGATTCCTTTGTTGAGGATGTGGGACTGAGTTAGCAACAGGGTGAGAGTTATCTTGTAGAAAGTATCAGGACACACATGCTGGTTAACCGGCAAGCTGAAACAATGAGGAAATGAAAATCAAGTGTATAAGTCATAAGAATCACCACTGATGTGGTACTTACGATGGGTTTCATGTAGTGGGTTTCTCCGTTTATTTATCCGATGAAGTTTTTATTCTAGTAAACAACTCCCCCACCACCACCATTCTACTGATGAGAATCCCAAGGCTCACAGGAATTAAGAAACTTGTCCAAGGTCACACAGATAGTGAGATCATTAGCTGGGAGAGCAAGACTGAAGACCAGGAGATGTGGCTTTGCTGCCAAATTTGATTTCACAAGAATAGCAAGGAGAGATAAGAAACCCTTCCTCGGTGATCAATGCAAAGAAATAGAGGAAAACAATAGAGTGGGAAAGACTAGAGCTCTCTTTAAGAAAATTAGAGATACCAAGGGAATATTTCATGCAAAGATGGGCTCAATAAAGGACAGAAATGCTATAGACCTAACAGAAGCAGAAGATATTAAGAAGAGGTGGCAAGAATACACAGAAGAACTGTACAAAAATCTTCATCACCCAGATAATCACGATGATGTGATCGCTCACCTAGAGCCAGACATCCTGGAATATGAAGTCAAGTGGACCTTAGGAAAGATCACTAGGAGCAAAGCTAGTGGAGGTGATGGAATTCCAGTTGAGTTATTTCAAATCCTGAAAGATGATGCTGTGAAAATGCTATGCTCAATACGCCAACATTTTTGGAAAACTCAGCAGTGGCCACAAGACTGGAAAAGGTTAGTTTTCATTCCAATCCCAAAGAAAGCAATGCCAAAGAATGTTCAAACTACTGCACAATTGCACTCATGTCACAGACTATCAAAGTAATGCTCAAAATTCTCCAAGCCAGGCTTCAACAGTACGTGAATAGTGAACTTCCAGATGTTCAAGCTGGATTGAGAAAAGGCAGAGGAACCAGAGATGAAATTACCAATATCCATTGGATCATCAAAAAAGCAAGAGAGCTCCAGAAAAACATCTACTTCTGTCTTATTTACTATGCCAAAGCCTTTGACTGTGTGGATCACAACAAACTGTGGAAAGTTCTTAAAGATATTTTAAGAATTTAAAATTAAAGATGATCTGACCTGCCTCTTGAGAAGTCTTTATGCAGGTCAGGAAGCAACAGTTAGAACTGGACATGGAACAACAGACCAGTTCAAAATTGGGAAAGGAGTACATCAAGGCTGTACGCTGTCACCCTGCTTATTTAACTTATATACAGAGTACATCATGAGAAATGCTGGGGTGGATGAAGCACAAGCTGGAATCAAGATTGCCAGGAGAAATATCAATAACTTCAGATATGCAGATGACACCACCCTTATGGCAGAAAACAAAAAAGAACTAAAGTTCTTGATGAAAGTGAAAGAGGAGAGTAAAAAAGTTGGCTTAAAGCTCAACATTCAGAAAACTAAGATCATGGCATCTGGTCCCATTGCTTCATGGCAAATAGATGTGGAAACAGTGGAAACAGTGACAGATTTTGTCTTGGGGGGCTCCAAAATCACTGCAGATGGTGACTGCAGCCATGAAATTAAAAGACGCTTGCTCCTTGGAAGAAAAGTTATGACCAACCTAGACAGCATATTAAAAAGCAGAGACATTACTTTGTCAGCAAAAGTCCATCTAGTCAAAGCTATGGTTTTTCCAGTAGTCACATATGGATGTGAGCGTTGGACTGTAAAAAAGGCCGAGTGCCAAAGAATTGATGCTTTTGAACTTTGGTGTTGGAGAAGACTCTTGAGAGTCCTTTGGACTGCAAGGAGATCCAACCAGTGCATCCTAAAGGAAATCAGTCCTGAATATTCATTGGAAGGACTGATGGTGAAGCTGAAGCTCCAGTACTTTGGCCACTTGCTGCAAAGAACTGACTCATTGGAAAAGACCCAGATGCTGGGAAAGATTGAAGGCAGGAGGAGAAGGGGACAACCAAGGATGAGACAGTTGGATGGCAACACTGACTCAATGGAAATGAGTTTGGGTAAACTCTGGGAGTTGGTGATGAACAGGGAGGCCTGGTGTGCTGCAGTCCATGGGCTCACAAAGAGTCAGACATGACTGAGTGATTGAACTGAACTCAACTGAAAGGCAGCTTAGTATACAGACACAGAGAAGATAATAAAAGGCAACACACACACAAAGAGAAGCAGAAGGTCACAAGAGAGAAGGACCTAGAAACAAGTAGGGAGGGACTTCCCTTGTGGTCCAGTGGTTAAGAATCCACCTGCCAGTGCAGGGGACATGGGTTCGATCTCTGGTCTGGGAAGATCCCACATGCCACAACGCAACTAATCCTGAGTGCAGAACTACTAAGTCTTCACTCTAGAGGCTAGTGTTCTGCAACAAGAGAAGCCACCGCAGTGAGCAGCCCACACCCTGGAACTAGGGAGTAGCCCCTGCTCACCGCAACTAGAGAAAACCCGAGAGCAGCGATGAAGAGCCAGCACAGCCAAAAATAAGAAATAAACAAACTAGTTAATTAACTAAATTTTAAAAGAAAGGCATAGGCAGGGAGAGAAAGAAAGCATCTGATACACAAGAGGCACCCAGCTTCCAACTATACTCTTCTTCTGAGAGTCCCATGAAATCCCTGATTACACCCTTACGTAGCACGGCTTAGTGCATCTGTGCCTTGTAAATGAGAGATTACCTCAGTAAAATAATATGACTCATTTTGGTACTTTGTAAATATAGGGGAGCATGCAGGAGCAGCACGCTTTGTTTGCAAACATAGTCCAAATGGCAGCCTGGTCCTCTATAACCTAGAAAACCCAAAGGGGCTGGATTCTAGGAACCATGGTGGTAAAATACAAACTAAAGACTCTACCAATATAAAGAAAAAAGGAAAGAATAATAATTCATAACAACCTACCCTGTAAGCAATTGCCATATAAAATACAATTGAGAATCTTCTTTGAGCTTCTCAGAGAACTAAAAAGCTGCAGAATAAAGCTCTTTTATCCTTTGTTAGAATGTATAATGTTTGCTAATCTATTCCAAATGCAAAAGAAAACATTCAGTTTGAACAGTTTTATGCACAAATGGAGATTTTTTAAATTACAGAATAACATCAGTATTTACAACGTTCTTATAGCATAAGTGAAATGGCAAGTAACTCTGACAAGCTTTGATATTATCTCAAGATGAGGAAGCAGGTCAAAGAAAATTTTAAAAACAAAGATTTATGCTATAAGATGTTTCAATATATTATAAAACTGTAATATTGAAAACAGTTACCTTGGCTTAAAATATAATTATACCTTTTTATATTTATATATAAATAAATAGAATCTTGGTTTATTTAAAACAGTTTATAAAGATTTAAATCTAAAAATTCTTGCAATATTTCAAGCTTTTTCATTATTATTATATTTGTATAGTGAGCAGTGATCTTTGATGTTATAATTCTAATTATTTGGGGGGTCATTGTGAACTGCGCCCATATAATAAAATTAATAAATATCTGTGTCTTCACTACTCCATTGACCAGCCATTCCCCATCTCTCCCTCTCCTCAGGCCTCCCTCTTCCCCAAGACAAAACAATATTGAAATGCGGCCAATTGACAACCCTTCAGTGGCCTCCTGGAGGAGGAGGGCATGGTAACCCATTCCAGTATTCTTCCCTGGAGAATCCCCATGGACAGAGGAGCCTGGCAGGATATAGTCCATGGGGTCGCAAAGAGTCAGACACGACTGAGCGACTAACACACACACACACACACACACACACACACACACACACACAGTGGCCTCTAAGTGTTCAAGTGGAAAGAAGAGTTGCATGTCTCTCACTTTAAATAAGAAACTAGAAAGGATTAAGCTTAGTGAGGAAAGCATGTCAGAATCCGAAACAGAATAAAAGCTACTTCATCTTGTGCCAGTTATCCAAATCGTGAATGCAAAGGAAAAGTTCTTGGAGGAAGCTAAAAGTGATACGCCAAAGAACACACAAATGATAAGAAACAGTCTTATTGCGGATACACAGACTTTTAGTGGCCTGCATAGAATATCAAACCACCCACAACATTCCCTTAAGCCAAAGCCTAATCCAGGGCAAGGCTCTGATCTGTGAAGACAGAGAGGTGAGGAAGCTGTAGGAGAAGAGTTTGAAGTTGGAAGAGATAGGTTCATGAGGTTTAAGGAAAGATGCCATCTCCATAACATCAAATTGCAAGATGAAGTAGCAAGGACTGGTATAGAAGCTATAGCAAGTTATTCAGAAGAGCTGGCTAATGTAACTAATAAAGATAATTAAAGACAGATTTTCAATGTAGATAAAATAGCCTTCTCTCAGAAGATGAAGATGCCATCTAGGACTTTCATAGCTAGAGGGGAGAAGTCAATGCCTGGCTTCAAAACTTCAAAGGACAGGCTGACTCTCTTGTTTAGTGGCTGATGCAGCTGATGACTTGAAGTTGAAGCCAATGCTCATTTCTCGTTCCAAAAATCCTAGGTCCTTTAGATTTATGCTAAATCTCCTCTGTTTGTGCTCTATAAATTGAGCAATAAAGCCTGGATGATAGCACATCTGTTTGCAACATGATCTATTGAATATTTTAAGTCCATTGTTGAGACCAATTGCTCATAAAAATTAAAAAAAAAGATTCCATTCAAAACATAACTGTTCATTGAAAAGGCACGTGGTCACCCAAAAGCTCTGATAGAGATGTACGATGAGATTAATGCCATTTTCACATCTGCTAATACAACATCCATTCTGTAGTCCATGGATCAAGAAGTAATTTTGATTTTCAAGTCTTATGATTTAAGATGTACATTTTCTAAGGTTATAGCTGCCATATAATGACAAAATAAATGGAAAGCCTCCTGGAAAGGATTCACCACGCTAGCTGCCATTAAGAACATTCATTACCCATGGAAAGAGGTCAAAATGCCAACATGAACAGGAGTTCAGAAGAAGTTAATCCAGCCTTAATGGATGACTTTGAGGGTTTCAAGACTTCAGTGGAGGAAGTAACTGCAGATGTGGTGGAAATAACAAGAGAACTAGAGGTAGAGACTGAAGACGTGACTGAACTTCTGCCATCACTGATGAAACTTTAACAGATCAGGAAATGCGTCCTATGAATGGGCAAAGTAAGTGTTTCTTGAAATGGAAACTACTCGTGATGAAGATGCCATGTAGCTTGTTGAAATGACAACAAATGATTTAGAATATTACATAAACAATTGATAAATCAGTGGCAGGGTTTGAGAGGACTGGTTCCAACTTGGAAAGAAGTTCTGTGGGTAGAATACTATCAAACAGAATTGTATGAAACAGAGAAATTGCTCATGAGAAATTGCTCAATTGATGTGGCATACTTCATTTTAGCCTTATTTTTATAAATTGCTACAGCCACCCCAGCCTTGATCAGTCAGCAACCATTAATATGGAGTCAAGATCCTCTATTGTTAGCATTTTTAGCAACAAAATATTTTTAAATTAAGGTATGTATATGGATTTTTTTTCCAACATAATGCTATTACACACTTAAAAGAGTTCATAATAGCATAAACCTAACTTTTATATGTTCTGAGAAACCCCAAAATGTATGTGATTTGGTTTATTGTGATACTCACTTTATTGTGAATAAATAAAGCAATGATGGTCTGGAATCAAATCCACAATACTTCTGAGGTATGCTTCGGTTCAGTTCAGTGCTCAGTAGTGTCCAACTCTTTGTGACCCCATGAACTGCAGCACGCCAGGCCTCCCCGTCCATCACCAACTTCTGGAATGTACCCAAACTCATGTCCATTGAGTCGGCGATACCATCCAACCATCTCATCCTCTGTCATCCCCTCTCCTCTACTCTCAATCTTTCCCAGTATCAGGGTCTTTTCAGATGAGTGAGCCCTTCGCATCAGGTGGCCAAAGTATTGGACTTTCAGCTTCAACATCAGTCCTTCCAATGAACACCCAGAACTGATCTCCTTTAGGATGGACAGGTTGGATATCCTTGCAGTGCAAGGGACTCTCAAGAGTCTTTTCCAACAACACAGTTCAAAAGCATCAATTCTTCTGCACTCAGCTTTCTAATAGTCCAAATCTCACATCCATACATGACCACTGGAAAAACCATAGCCTTGAGTAGATGGACATTTGTTGGCAAAGTAATGTCTCTGATTTTTAATAAGCTGTCTAGGCTGGTCATAACTTTTCTTCCAAGGACCACGTGTCCTTTAATTTCAAGGCTGCAGTCACCAACTGCAGTGAATTTGGAGCCCAGAAAAATAAAGTCAGCCACTGTTTCCATTGTTTCCCCATCTATTTGCCATGAAGTGATGGGACTGGATGCCATGATCTTCGTTTTCTGAATGTTGAGCTTTAAGCCAACTTTTTCACTCTCCTCTTTCACTTTCATCAAGAGGCTCTTTGGTTCTTCACTTTCTGCTATAAGGGTGGTGTTATCTGCCTATCTAAGGTGATTGATATTTCTCCCGGCAATCTTGATTCCAGCTTGTGCTTCATCCAGCCCAGCATTTCTCATGATGTATTCTGCATATAAGTTAAATAATCAGGGTGACAATATACAGCCTTGACATACTCCTTCTCCTATTTGGAACCAGTCTGTTGTTCCATGTCCAGTTCTAACTGTTGCTTCCTGACCTGCATATAGGTTTCTCAAGAGGCAGGTTAGGTGGTCTGGTATTCCCATCTCTTTCAGAAATTTCCACAGTTTCTTGTGATCTACACAGTCAAAGGCTTTGGCATAGTCAATGAAGCAGAAATAGATGTTTTTCTGGAACTCTCTTGCTTTTTCCATGATCCAGCGGATGTTGGCGATTTGATTTCTGGTTCCTCTGCCTTTTCTCAATCCAGCTTGAACATCTGGAAGTTCACAGTTCACGTATTGCTGAAGCCTGGCTTGGAGAATTTTGTGCATTGCTTTATTAGCATGTGAGATGAGTACAACTGTGCTGTAGTTTGAGCATTCTTTGGCATTTCCTTTGTTTGGAATGGCATGAAAACTGACCTTTTCCAGTCCTGTGGCCACTGCTGAGTTTTCCAAATTTCCTGGCATGTTGAGTGCAGAACTTTCACAGCATCAGCTTTCAGGATTTGAAATAGCTCAACTGGAATTCCATCATCTCCACTAGCTTTGTTCCTAGTGATGCTTCCTAAGGCCCACTTGACTTCACATTCCAGGATGTCTGGCTCTAGGTGAGTGATCACACCATCGTGATTATCTGGGTTGTGAAGCTCTTTTTTGTACAGTTCTTCTATGTATTCTTGCCACCCCTTCTTAATATCTTCTGCTTCTGTTAGGTCCGTGGCATTTCTGCCCTTTATTGTGCTCATCTTTGCCTGAAATGTTCCCTTGGTATCTCTAATTTTCTTGAATAGATCTCTAGTCTTTCCCATTCTATTGTTTTCCTCTATTTCTTTGCACTGATCACCGAGGAAGGCTTTCTTATCTCTCCTTGCTATTTTTTTGAACTCTGCATTCAAATGTGTATATCTTTCCTTTTCTCCTTTGCTTTTCACTTCTTTTCTTTCACAGCTATTTGTAAGGCCTCCTCAGACAACCATTTTGACTTTTTTGCATTTCTTTTTCTTGGGGATGGCCTTGCTCACTGTCTCCTGTACAATGTCATGAACCTCCATCCATAGTTCATCCAGAACTCTATCAGATCTAGTCCCTTAAATACATTTCTCACTTACACTGTATAATCATAAGGGATTTGATTTAGGTCATATCTGAACCCTTATGGCAGAAAGTGAAGAGGAACTAAAAAGCCTCTTGATGAAAGTGAAAGAGAAGAGTGAAAAAGTTGGCTTAAAGCTCAACATTCAGAAAATGAAGAGCATGGCATTTGGTCCCATCACTTCATGGCAAATAGATGGGGAAACAGTGGAAACAGTGTCAGACTTTATTTTTGGGGGCTCCAAAATCACTGCAGATGGTGACTGCAGCCATGAAATTAAAAGATGCTTACTCATTGGAAGGAAAGTTATGACCAACCTAGATAGCATATTCAAAAGCAGAGACATTACTTTGGCAACAAAGGTCCATCTAGTCAAGGCTGTGGTTTTTCCAGTTGTCATGTATGGATGTGAGAGTTGGACTGCGAAGAAAGCAGAGTGCCGAAGAATTGATGCTTTTGAACTGTGGTGTTGGAGAAGACTCTTGAGAGTCCCTTGGACTGTAAGGAGATCCAACCAGTCCATTCTGACAGAGATCAGCCCTGGGATTTCTTTGGAAGGAATGATGCTAAAGCTGAAACTCCAGTACTTTGGCCACCTCATGCGAAGAGTTGACTCATTGGAAAAGACCCTGATGCTGGGAAGGATTGGGGGCAGGAGGAGAAGGGGACGATAGAGGATGAGATGGATGGATGGCATCACTGACTCGATGGACATGAGTTTGGGTGAACTCTGGGAGCTGGTGATGGACAGGGAGGCCTGGCGTGCTGCAATTCATGGGATTGCAAAGAGTTGGACACGATTGAGCGACTGAACTGAACTGAACTGAATGGTTTAGTGGTTTTCCCTACTTTTTAAATTTAAGTCTGAATTTGGCAATAAGGAGTTCATGGTCTGAGCCACAGTCAGCTCCTGGTGTTGTTTTTGCTGACTGTATAGAGCTTTTCCATCTTTGGCTGCAAAGAATAAAATCAGTCTGATTTCGGTGTTGACCATCTGGTGATGTCCATGTGTAGAGTCTTCTCTTGTGTTGTTGGAAGAGGGTGTTTGCTATGACCAGTGCATTCTCTTGGCAAAACTATTCGCCTTTGCCCTGCTTCATTCTGTACTCCAAGGTCAAATTTACCTGTTACTCCAGGTGTTTCTTGACTTCCTACTTTTGCATTCCAGTCCCTTATAATGAAAAGGACATCTTTTTGGGGTGTTAGTTCTAGAAGGTCTTATAGGTCTTCATAGAACCATTCAACCTCAACTTCTTCAGTGTTACTGGTCAGGGCATGGACTTGAATTACTGTGATATTGAATGGTTTGCCTTGGAAATGAACAGAGATCATTCCGTCATTTTTGAGATTGCATCCAAGTACTGCATTTTGGACTCTTTTGTTGACTATGATGGATACTCCATTTCTTCTAAGGGAATCCTGTCCACAGTATGCTTATATACATTTAAATTCACTAGGAAAAACCTTTTAAGAACCTAATAGTTTCATGGCAAAGAGATGTCTGCTGCTGCTGCTGCTAAGTCGCTTCAGTCATGTCTGACTCTGTGTGACCCCATACACAGCAGCCCACCAGGCTCCCCCATCCCTGGGATTCTCCAGGCAAGAACACTTGTTATCAATTTTTTGGGAAAGTGATCAACCTCATAAGTCATCAAACACTGCCAAAGGCTTCGTACCACTCCAGTTCATCCAAAAATTTAGCTCCTATAAAGGTGTTTAGGAAACTATATACAACAATGAGGTTCAGTGCTATGAAACCAGTACTTCTCCACATCAGTCTCTTCCTGAGAGGACCACAACCTGTATAATTTTTTTAGAAGCAACTTGACAACCTGCCCTTCAGTGGATGTGCTAGACTGGTACTAAGTCAACAGCCACTCCTATCTCCTTCTTCACTAAATTAGTTCCCTAACTTGCTAAACTGCTAAAGCCAGAAAACTGAAAATTCGTATTCCAAAGTTTCTGGTAGCTGCGATTCTGATATGATTTGAGTTGGTATGGGCTTCCTAGGTGGCGCTAGTGTTAAGGAACCTTAATGTTGTCAATGCAGGAGATGTCAATTTCATGCCCCCGGTGGGATTTGGAAAGCAGACGGGAAGCGGTGGCCATTCCTGGCCGCTGTGGCATATCTTCCGGCAAGAACAGATGTGGAGACATTTGGGTTTATAGTGACAGGGTGACAAGAATGGCCAGTATTCCCCCACCTGCTTTATGGGTTTCAAATATGGGGCATTCATTTACTAGCGTGGGTTTTAGCTGACACAGTGTGGCTTTGCACATGGCAACTGTGGTGGCCGTGTTTCGACTCACCAGGTGGCTTCCTGACCGTTCCTAGTAGAGGCATCAGTCACCTTGCTGGCCCAGTTCTGAGTATGACATTGAGACTTATTCCTGGAAGATAACCTAGATTCTCTCTCCAAATTCTGTAAGCCTTTTAATGCCCTACTATAAATCTTTTCTACTATTCTCTATGGTTCTGTTCTCTGACTAAACCCTCATTGACACATGCATCAGAAGTGTCTAAAAGAGTCAAATTGCTGTCCCAGTCATTTCACTTCTGGACTCCAGTCTACTTAAATAATATCTAAGAAGTACAAGATTTGTTAGCAAAAATATGCATAATTGTACAATAAAAATTTGAAACTAAAAAAACGGGGACTATTTAAGTAAATTGTGGGTCATTCATCCAGTATGGTGGAAACTGCTGCTAATGATACTAGCATGAGCCCTGCTCTCCTGTCTCTAGAACTTTGCTCACATGATGTACTTGCAGAAAACACCAGACCCCTACCCCTGTGGTTTCCTCTCCTTTTGTCTAATTACTATGGTTCTTACTCGTCCTTCAAATATTTATTGATTATATACTATGTGTCAAATGACCATCTGGACACTGCATTAACAGCAGCAAAAAAATAAAAACAAAAATTCATGAACCTTGAAACTCAGGCTCTAGATAAGGAAATAGCCGACAAAAACAATTTAAGTAATATATATGGCATATCATATGCCATACATTTCTCCTTTAGGGAAACTCGTAGGAGTCCTCAAAACTGAGTTTGGTATCTCTTCCTCCCTTAGCAGTCTCAGTTTATATTACAAGTTGTACACATCATTGTTGTTGTTCAGTCAATGAGTCATGTTTGACTCTTTGTGACCCCGATGGACTGCAGCACGTCAGACTCCCCTACCCTTTACTACCTCCTGGAGTTTGCTCAAATTCATGAAATTGCATTTTTACTGGCAAGACACTTTTTGACAATAAGCTCTTTGAAGGCAGGGCCTTATCTCTTTTGCTTAGTCTATTCTCATATATAGTCAACATTCAGTAAATGCACTAATTCCATAAAGAGATGGATGATGTTTTAAATATTTTTTAATGAATTAAGAAAATTGCTATAATGAGAATAATAATGAAAGATGATTAAACTTCAAATGTTATGAGAATAATAATGAAAAATGATTAAACTTCAAATATTACGATGATAATTGTTGAAGCTGGGTAAGGGGTTCATGAGAGTTTAGTTGTCTTTTTACTTTTGCATAAAAGTTTAGGAAAATGTTACCCCAAATTTAATACCTCTTATGTCAAGAACTTCCTGATGTTCAGGCTGGTTTTAGAAAAGGCAGAGGAACCAGAGATCAAATTGCCAACATCCGCTGGATCATCGAAAATCAAGAGAGTTCCAGAAAAACATCTATTTCTGCTTCATTGACTATGCCAAAGCCTTTGACTGTGTGGATCACAATAAACTGTGGAAAATTCTGAAAGAAATGGGAATACCAGACCACCTGAATTGCCTCTTGAGAAATGTGTATGCAAGTCAGGAAGCAACAGTTAGAACTGGACATGGAACAACAGACTGGTTCCAAATAGGAAGAGGAATACACCAAGGCTGTATATTATCACCCTGCTTATTTAACTTCTATGCAGAGTACATCATGAGAAATGCTGGTCTGGATGAAGCACAAGCTGGAATCAAGATTACCGGGAGAAATATCAATCACCTCAGATATGCAGATAACACCACGCTTATGGCAGAAAGTGAAGAGGAGCTAAAAAGCCTCTTGATGAAAGTGAAAGACAAGAGTGAAAAAGTTGGCTTAAAGCTCAACATTCAGAAAACGAAGATCATGGCATCTGATCTCATCACTTCATGGGAAATAGATGGGGAAACAGTGGAAACAGTGTCAGACTTTATTTTTGGGGGCTCCAAAATCACTGCAGATGGTGACTGCAGCCATGAAATTAAAAGATGTTTGGTCCTTGGAAGAAAAGTTATGACCAACCTAGATAGCATATTCAAAAGCAGAGACATTACTTTGCCAACTAAGGTCTGTTTAGTCAAGGCTATGGTTTTTCCAGTAGTCATGTATGGATGTGAAAGTTGGACTGTGAAGAAGGCTGGGTGCTGAAGAATTGATGCTTTTGAACTGTGGTGTTGGAGAAGACTCTTGAGAGTCCCTTGGACTGCAAGGAGATCCAACCAGTCCATTCTGAAGGAGATCAGCCCTGGGATTTCTTTGGAAGGAATGATGCTAAAGCTGAAACTCCAGGACTTTCGCCACCTCATGCGAAGAGTTGACTCATTGGAAAAGACTCTGATGCTGGGAGGGATTGGGGGCAGGAAGAGAAGGGGATGACAGAGGATGAGATGGCTGAATGGGATCACTGACTTGATGGACGTGAGTCTGAGTGAAGTCTGGGAGTTGGTGATGGACAGGGAGGCCTGGCGTGCTGCGATTCATGGGGTCACAAAGAGTTGGACACGACTGAGCGACTGAACTGAACTGATGTCAAGAACACACTACACAGGAGAAAAATGAAAGAAGTACCTTAAAATATTGAGGCTGTTATTATAGACTGAATATTTTTGCTATGGTTGGCAGAATTCGAAGTTGACCCATGTTTGTATATAGTCCTCTCCCCTTGAGTGTTAGCTGAACCTGTGAATATGATGAGATGCCTTATCTATGATTTAGTTACATTATATGGCAAAGGTGAAGAGATTTTGCAGTGATAACCAAAGCCCTTCATCAGCTGAGTTCACCAAAAGGTGGATGATCCTGGGTGGGCCTGGTCTAATCAGGTGAGTCCTTTGAAAGCTGGCCCAGATCTTCCCTGAAAGGTGAAATGCCTGTGGCTTGAAGAAGTTAGGCAGCATGAGTTCTACAGCTGCAGGAAATGAGTTTTGCTAACAACAACTTAGACCTGGAGTCACACCATAAACCTCAGATGAGACCACAGTCCCTAGTGACACCGTGAAGGCAGCCACTGAGCAGAGGATCCAGCTGAGCTATGCCCAGACTCCTGACCTACAGAAACTGTGAGATATTAAGTGTACGTTGTTTCAAGCTACTGTGTATATGCTAAGTCGCTTCAATCATGCCCAACTCTTTGCTACCCTATGGACTGTATGTAGCCCACCAGACTCTTCTGTCCATGGGATTCTCTAGGCAAGAATACTGGATGGGTAGCCCCTTCAAGCTACTAAGCCTATGGTAATCTGTCATGTGTTGATAGAAAGGGAATTCATTTCCCTCCCCCCTTTTCTAAGTTTTTCAGATTTTCTTTAGTATATATGCTTACTTTATAACAGAATAAAAAGCTTTTTACAAAAATAAAACTAGTATAGATAATATGTCAGCCAAGTCATATCTTGCAGAAAAGTGAAATGACATTATTTTTCTTAATGTTGTTAGAAAAGAACTACATTAAACAGGAGGAAATCTTCTGTTTGTACTTTAACGTTTGGGATCAAATCCAAAGTTTGCTAGATCAAGGTCAAAAGCTTCACTCTATGTATCAAACTGAGCAGGCTCTGAAAATAAAAGTGCTGAAAGATAAACTTTTGCACAAATCACTCCTCTCTTATTGTACTAAACTTCCTTGAAACCACCCTAACAAACAGATTTTAATCTCAGTTTAACAGCAACACCAAGCAGACTACCCCACTGATTAATGACAGCAAAACAATGGAAAAGGAGGCCATTCATGAAACAAACAATATAACAATCAGTCAAGCTACGGAGAATAGTTTTCAAACACTACCAAGTACTTGACTCTCTAGCATCATTCCATGGAGACCAACTGAACTGTTAAATACTTTAATATCAAATGTATCAGTGCAAAAGATCACAGTTTTAAGTAGGTGGTGGTGGTTTAGTCCCTAAGTCCTGTTTGACTCTTGCAACCCCATGAACTGAAGCCTGCCAGACTCCTCTGTCCATGGGATTCTCCAGGCAAGAATACTGGAGTGGGTTGCCATTTCCTTCTCCAGGTGATCTTCCTGACCCAGGAATCAAACCCAGGTCTCCTGCATTGCAGGCAGATTCCTTACCGACTGAGCTATGAGGAAAGATGTATCAAGTAGGACGAGAACTCAAATATATAACGTGATAGTGACTGATCACCCACAATAAGATGGATTTGCTATGTGGCATGCTTAGCTTAAATTCTGATAGAGAAACACAAAAACTTTCTCTCCAACACCAATTTGCCACCTGCATCTCCATTTGACATGGAGATGAGATAGACAATTATCATCCTTGCATCTTTCAAGCCCCTGCTGGTGACTTTCTGATTCCTTCCACCATGTGAAAATGGTTATTGGTTTGCTTGTTTTGCATTTGGTATTATCTATTATTTCATTATTCCCTCAATTTGTCTTTACATTGGTCACCTCAACAGGTCTAGAACCCCTGCAGCAGCCCCTAATTCCTCAATTCTAATCCCAGTTGGCTCTATGAGAAATGAAGCAATCCCTTCACTGCCACGCCAAGCCTGACTTTTTTTTCCATGGCAAGTCATGAAGCAACAATTAGAACTGGACATGGAACAACAGACTGGTTCCAAATCGGGAAAGGAGTACATCAAGGCTGTATATTGTCACCCTGCTTATTTAACTTATTTGCAGAGTACATCATGAGAAACACTGGGCTGTATGAAGCACAAGCTGGAATCAAGATTGCCGGGAGAATATCAATAACCTTAGATATGCAGATGACACCACCCTTATGACAGAAAGTGAAGAAGAACTAAAGAGCCTCTTGATGAAAGTGAAAGAGGTGAGTGAAAAAGTTGGCTTAAAACTCAACATTCAGAAAACGAAGATGCATGGCATCTGGTCCCATCACTTCATGGCAAATAGATGGGGAAACAATGGAAACAGTGAGAGACTTCATTTTGGGGGCTCCAAAATCACTGCAAATGGTGACTGCAGCCATGAAATTAAAAGACGCTTGCTCCTTGAAGGAAAAGCTATGAACAACCTAGACAGCATATTAAAAAGCAGAGACATTACTTTACCAGCAAAGGTCCATCTAGTCAAAGCTATGGTTTTTCGAGTAGTCATGAATGGATGGGAGAGTTGGACTATAAAGAAAGCTGAGCGCTGAAGAATTGATGCCTTTGAACTGTCATGTTGGAGAAGACTCTTGAGAGTCCCTTGGACTGCAAGGAGATCCAACCAGTCCATCCTAAAGGAAATCAGTCCTGAATATGCATTGGAAAGACTGATGGTGAAGCTGAAGCTCCAATACTTTGGCCACCTGATGCGAAGAACTAACGCATTGGAAAAGTCCCTGATGCTGGGAAAGGCTGAAGGTGGGAGGAGAAGGGGATGACAGAGGATGAGATGGTTGGATGGCCTCAGTGACGTGATGGACATGAGTTTGGGTAGGCTCCGGAGGTTGGTGATGGACAGGGAGGCCTGGCATGCTGTAGTCCATGAGGTCGCAAAGAGTCAGACACAACTGAGCGACTGAACTGAACTGAACCTGCCATACCATATATTTGCCTTATTAATTTGTCTTATTCCTCCAGGGCTTTTACTCCATTAAGGCAGATTTTTTGTTTGTTTTGTTCCCTCATAAACAACCACTGCCATAGTGTCTGACATAAAGCAGACATTCAATAAAAACTGTTTAGTGAGTGTATTAAGTATTTTTTTGAAAACCATTAGGAAGAATTCCAGGGGCTTCCACTGGGCTCTTCTTATCACAATAACCTTTGTTTCATGTATCAGTGTCAATAAAGGGATTTTACAGTTGCTGAGGTGTTTTAATTGTAATCATAAAATCAGTAACAGAGGTGAGTCCAGGTTCAGCTGATATAGATTCAGCTCAAAACTCTACTTATTACCTGATCCCTGTAAGCCCTCATCCTGACTGATAGTCACAGTGGGGTTCTGGCCCCTCAGAAATTAATGTTACCTCAGAGAAACTTGTGTGCTACACCTGAAAAGTCCAGGCACTTCATTTTCCCAGTGTTGTCATCCCAATAGCTGAAGGTCCCTTTGCAGAAGAGGCTGGAAGAAATACATACTTAAAATTGTAGCACTGAATTCTTTTTCAAGGCAGTGTAGCTTTCCTTTGGTTTGTTGTTTAGTTGCTAAGTCCGACTCTTTGTGACTCCATGGACTGTAGCCTGCCAGGCCCCTCTGTCCATGGGATTTCCCAGGCAAGAATACGGGAAAGGACTGCCATTTCCTTCTCTAGGGGATCTTTCCAACCCAGGGATCAAACCCACGTCTCCTGCATTGGCAGGCTGGTTCTTTACCTCTGGAAGCCCAGCCTTCCTTCTAGTACTGAGAATTTAAGTTTGGAAACTGGGTATAAAGGCCAACACTTTCTTATGTGGTAGTTCAAGTTGGACATCTGATTACCATACCTAGAGTTTTGGGGGTTTGAGTGGTGTTGGTACTGTTTGACAAATCAAATTTCTCTTGGCAGGTTGTATACATAGTTCATTCCTAGAATACCGTGAGTGATTAGCAAATACCAACGCTCTCTGGGGATTGGACTACTTTGATTACCACACTGGCTCAGCCTCTCCTTCCCCGGATGGCCACCCAAGCCCCAATCTCCTCCAACATTTATGGCTGCTACGTCGCTTCTGCCACACTGGGGTTCTAGTATCAAAGTGAAATCAGAGAGCTCATTTCGACTGTGCTGCCTCTCACTGCATGTAGGTCCACAAAGAGCAGCTTCTATAGGGATTTTCCAAAAGACTGGGTGCTCTCCACCAGTGAATTTCTCAATGCTTGGCTCTGTGAGGAGGACTTGGGGCCACAGTTAGGAGTTATGTAAATGGATTGATTGCACACAAGAAACTCACTTCCACTTCCCTACATCTTTAAGTCTTAATTTCCTCTTCTTTATATTACACCAGGAATGTCTAGATCACTGTTCAGTCCAAATTTTGTCAGTAGACTACTAAAAGTAACTAAAATCACCCCAGTTCAATATAGAATTGCATATGAGTGCATGCACAAACCGTGACACCTTTTGGGGCTTCCCTGGTGGTTCAGACAGTAAAGAATATGCCTCCAAAGCAGGAGATGTAGGTTTGACTCCTGAGTTGGGAAGATTCCCTCTAGAAGGAAATGGCAACCCACTCCAGTATTTCTGCCTGGGAAATCCCATGGACAGAGGAGCCTGGCGGGCTATAGTCCATAGGGTCACAAAGAGTTGGACACGACTGAGCAACTAATACTAGCCTTGCATGCACAAACTGGGACACATTCTGCTTCATCTCAATTGCATTCCTCCATCCTTGGTTAACAATCCTGAGAATTCATTCCCATCTGTATCAGCTGGATTTTTGCAAATATAAGGAAACAAAATCTTGTAATTCTTTCAGATGATCTTTACAAAAGCCCATAGGGCTTACACTAGTGGGGTCAGGATGGATTTGCATTGTCCCTGATGGTTTGTGCTGAATACCCAGCTTCTCTCACTGGTCTCCACCTGATGTTGGGACCTTTGCTTAGCCTCCTATGTTAGCTGAAATTGGAATTTCCATGTAAGGGAGAAGGGAAGGTTATAAAGTTGACATAAGCAAATTGGAGGCTAAATCTTTGAGTGTGCATTCCAACTGTGGCAAAGAGAGATTAATCTTTTAGCACTGTTTTAGCAAGTGACTGGTTTTCAGTGGTGTCTTGAGCTGACGGTTAAAAGCTTTGAGAAGAATGGGGTGGGAGAGATGTTCAAGAGGGAGGGATATATATTTACCTATGGCTGATTCATGTTGATATATGGCAGAAACCAAAACAATACTGAAAAGCAATTATCTTCCAGTGAAAAATCAATTCAGTTCAGTTGCTCAGTTGTGTCTGACTCTTTGCAACCCCATGGACTACAGCATGCCAGGCTTCCCTGTCCATCACCAGCTCCCAGAGCTTGCTCAAACTCATGTCCATCGAGTTGGTGATACCATCCAACCATCTCGTCACCTGTTACCTTCTCCTCCTGCCTTCAATATTTCCCAGCATCAGAGTTTTTTCCAATGTCAGTTCGCATCAGGTGGCCAAACTATTGGAGCTTCAGCTTCAGCATCAGTCCTTCCAATGAATATTCAGGACTGATTTCCTTTAGGATGGATTGGTTGGATCTCCTTGCAGTTCAAGGGACTCTCAAGAGTCTTCTCCAACACCACAGTTCAAAGGCATCAATTCTTCGGTGCTCAGCTTTCTTTATAGTCCAACTCTTACATCTATACATGACTACTGGAAAAACCATAGCTTTGACTAGATAGATCTTTGCAGGCAAAGTAATGTCTCTGCTTTTTAATATGCTTTCTAGGTTTGTTATAGCTTTTCTTCCAAGGAGAAAAAATACTTCGAGTTTTTCATTTTCTGCTAGTAAACTGTCCATTGCTACACAATACAGTCCTTGAATTCCTTCCTGCAACTGCCTTCTTGTAGTAATCATTGTCTTACACACCAGACTTCAATGGAACTGTCACTCGAGGGGACAGCAGGTGATCTTTTCAATACTTGGTTTTTGTTTGTTTCTTTTCATAAATGTCAATGGCTGTTCAGTTCCAATTTCTTAATAGCAGCTTGATTTCCATTTCCCCTTACCTACTCCCCGAACAGGTAATTAATTTCAGGCTTCGCTAGTGACTCAGATGGTAAAGAATCTGCCCACAGTGCAGGAGAAACTTGCTATGTGCAAGACCCAGGTCCAATCCCTGGGTCGGGAAGATCTCCTGGAGGAGGAAATGGCAACCCACTCCAGTATTCTTGCCTGAAGAATCCCATGGACAGAGGAGCCTGGCGGGCTACAGTCCATGAGGTTGCAAAGAGTCAGATACGACTGAGTGACTAATACTTCTCCTATTTTTCTGAAGGTCTATTGCCTGCAACCTCTCCCGGCACAACTCTTAGTAACAGTCAGGGCTTTGGGATGCTAATAAAAGAAACCAACTCTGCCAAATTAAAGCAGGAGTGGAGGTTGTTTAAAAGATGCTGGATAGTTCACATATTCTCTGAAAGGGCTAGAGGGGTACATTTAGGAATTTTACAGCCAGAAGCAATTCTCAAAGGCAAACCACAGGACTCGACAATTAAAGACATCCTGACACTTCTGCTGGGCACAGACTTCTCAGCACATTCAGGCAGCCTCAGTGACCAGAATCTGGATTCTGTCCTGGGAGCCACTGTCACTGTGGTCTTTGACAAGCAAATGTGGTTGTCGTTGCTGTCCCCAATCCCATGCATGCATGCTAAGTTGCTTCAGTCATGTCTGACTCTTTGGGACACCATGGACCAAAGCCCGTCAGGCTCCCTGGTCCATGGAATTTCCCAGGCAAGAATACTGGAGTGGGTTGCCATTTCCTTCTCCAGGGGATCTTCCTGACCCAAGGATTGAACGTGCATCTCTTATGTCTCCTGGCATTAGCAGGTGGGTTCTTTACCACTAGCACCACCTGGGAAGGCCATATGTTGTCCAAATATATTCCGGGAGGCCCCTGCTTCCTGGTGTCACTGGTGACAGATTCACAGTCTGGAGATCAAGTGGATCTGATTGGCAGAGCCTAGGTCTGTGCCCTAACTGCAAGGAGCCTGGCAAGTCTCTAAGGAAGAACATTTCCCAGACATAGAAAATGGGTCCTGATGCTGAGATGGACACCCTCAAATTGGTTAAATATCTACTGTATTTAGCTCTATATTATCTTATTAAGCTTTATTTATATTAATAAGAACTGGCAGGGTCTATGGTTATAGATAGCCCAGGCTTGAATTTGTACACTTTCTTTACTTTCTATCTGATCTTAGACAAGTCAACTTCTCTGAACTTTGTTTTCCTTCATGAGCAAAATGGATATGAAAACTTTCTTGCTGGAATGAGAAGTAAGGTGGAAGGCCAGATGTTTAAACAATGAAAGCTGTTACTTAAAAACACTAATCAAAATAGACATTAGTTTAAAAGGGTTCATTTTAGTAAAAACATTTTATTTTTTATTGCATTTTTCATATATGTATGCTTTTACTTCCCAATTAGATTAGAGACCATGTGGGAATAATGCGGCCATTATTCCCACTGCATTACATACTTACACACACAGTTAATAAATGAACTAAGGTCCCAGACCTCATAAATCAAACAGCAATGTTTCACTCTAAAGCAGTGAGTCAAATAGTACATAAGTATAAGATATATCACACTCCAGCTTTGAAGTGGGTTCCTAGAGAGCCTCCACTGATGACTACAACTTGACTGCAACTTGTAATAATACTCCATATTACACAGGGTTCTAAATAAAAGAACACCGATCATAAATAACACCAAACGGATCATCACTATTATAAGCAACTCAGACAAAAGTTTCATCTATCTGAACCAAGTCAATTCAAGGAGACACATATGGGCAAATCTGGAAAGAATAAGACAATAGCAAAAAGGTAATATATTTCTTGTACACGTCCAAGACATGAATCATTTCAAAAGAATTGGCTTGTATTAATTTAAAAAAGAACAGTGAAAAGTTTTTGATAGATATAGTTTTCTAACACTTTCCTGTACTGAAAAATACTCCTGCCAGAATAGCTTCCTAAAGTATAAATCTGATCATTTCATTGTCCTCCTCAAATTCCCCACTGATCCTCAGAATAGACCCTACACCTCTTGGAATGGAGATTATTCATGAAGGACATGTAAATAAAATCTGATTTAAATTTTTTTAAAAGTTCTCCTTCGCTTACCCAGTACTAGAGAATAGATTTATTTTTTCAACTGTCTCTAAAATATATCAATGATTCTATAATGATTCAACTAGGAGAGGAAATATATCCTCCTATTTCCACTCCTATGGAATGGCTTGGCACATCACGTGACCTCTTTGAGTTCAGTTTGCACATTTACAAAATGAAGAAATTGAACAGTGTTTTCTGCATCCCTGAGGCTTCCCTGGTGGCTCAGATGGTAAAGAATCTGCTGCAGTGCAGGAGACCCAGGTTTGATCCCTGGATTGGGAAGATCTCCTGGAGAATTCCATGGACAGAGGAACCTGAAGGGCTACAGCCCATGGGGTCACAAAGAGCCACAACTGAGCAACTAACATTTTGGGTCTCACTTTGCAGCCATAAAATAGTGTCAGCTCTCCTTGGCAAAGTCTATCTGCCCATGCTCTGCTCCCACCTAAGTGGGCTCTGTTTCCACTTGGCTTGATTGATCAAGGTAATCAGCCAAAGAAGATAAAACAAAATTGTTACCAAGTCTAAGTCACATAAGGAAAAAACGGTCATTCAGGACTTCTATAATGCTTTAAGATGTTTTCAAACAGTGTTTGGCCATTAACACAGATTGTGGTTAAGAAGACCAGAGATGAAAGAAATTGCCATTGACAAAATTTGTCCAGCAAGTCAAAAGCAGAGAAAATGACATTTCCAATAGGTGAATGATCCCATGAATGACTAGAGGAGCCAGACATATTTTGGGTATCAGTCCCACTTGGACGAGGAACACCACAATTGAGCCCTACTACATGGGTCCTCATCCCTCTCTAGTCCACTCATCCTGACTCACCTGGAGCTGGGATAATGACTCTCCCACCTGATACCAGGGACCATTATTTTGACACTTCCATACATCCCTCCTTGTTACAATTAGGTAATTCATCCAACCTTCCCCACACCTTTGTTAGACATGCCAGTGTTTCACACGACTCCCTAAATAAATTATCAAAATCCTTCTCCATCATCCTCATTACCTTTCTGGATCCTGTTCTCTGCCTGGTTCTGCTCGGATCACACTGGGCTCTCTTCCTTCTCACACGTGGTGGATGCCTCTGAGTGCCTCCCCTTTCTCCCCTCCTCCCTGAACTACTGCCACCCGTTGTGTGTCTGTCCAGCTCCATCTCTGTCTCTCCCTGCTTTCCTAGCCTTACTTTTCCCCCTCATGGCTCTTCAAACCTGAAGCTTTATCTTCAAATGGGTGTTTTATTCCAAGTTTCAGCCTGGCGATCCCAGACCCATCTCCCTCCCTGTATTCAGATGTCAACCAGATTAGAGATGATGACATAGAACAGAGACTAAATCTTCACTTTGGGTCAGGAAATAACTTGTGAACGTTCAGAATAAAACTTTTAAGTAGTAATAACCCATTGGAAATGGCATGTCTGAAAATCAATAAGGTTTTGGTTGAAAACATAATGGAATCATACTTTATTCAAAAAATATATTGAGTTCCTAGTATTTTAGAGAGAAAAGGATATATTCTTGAGTTTTAAAAGTGTACAGCCTACTGAGAGAGGTAGCCATGGAAATAACTGGATCATAAGGGCAAAATTGCTGCAGTAGGTATATTATTCAGGTAGAAGAAAATGGAAAGCAAAATCTATCTTGGTTTTTACTGGACTATATTAAAGTTGTGTTTTTATGCTTTTGCTTCTCCCTTTAGATTGTAGGCTGCTGAGTAATCAAACTGTGTCTCTGACATCTTTGATTTTTCTAGTATTTAGAAAAATACTACACCTTGCATACGGAAGTCACCCAATAAGTGCTGACCTGAATTATTTGTCCCACATAGGGCAAGAGGAAAATTCATGGATGGCTTTGCAGAGATGGTAACATCTGAGCTGGATCTTGAAAGATGAGGTGGAATTTCCTGTGACGATAAAGGAATAGAATAGCATTTGAAAAAAACCATGGGAGACATAAAAATAATACTGGTAATAGGTAACATATAATATGCATGAACTATGCTTAGCATATGCATTGTCATTATTCACATTATCATTCTGTTGTTTCACCTAAATGATGTTGGTGCAATTTTTCCCAATGAGGAAAGTGAGTTAAAAAACATGTCCAAGGTCACCCAGTTAAGCTGAGGTTTGAATCTCAGGGACACCCATGATACTTTGACTCCAAAGCCTGTGAGCTAGGAAACACCACTTTCTCTTCCAGAGCTGAGCCAGCTCCAGCGTCCCAGCACCTGTGGTCACCAGTTGTCTCCACCTCCTGATACGTTCATGATAGTTCTCTAAGCCCCCTGTCTCTTTGAGTCTCACCTCATCTTTGTTTCTCTCTGCTATTGCTTCTCCCTTTCCAGTGCTTTCTATTTCTCTGTTATGTGTGTCTCCTATACGTGCTCTTCAGGAGAGCATCTCATTGTGTGGCAAGAACAAACCTGACCCCATATTGGTTCTATTCCTTTAGCTCCAACCTTTGTGCTCTGTTGCCGGTGCTTAGTCATGGTGGCGCTGCACCTTTGTAAAACAATATTCCCTCTAGTCTGAAATATACAGCATAGCCTATTCTCAGGGCTCTGACCCCTGAAGGTATAACACTTTCCCATTCATACAGAGATAAAAAAATTGGCAGAACAGACAACAACATCTATCTTGTTAGAGGTTTATAGAAACACTATAAACACCAAACCTATGTGGACAGCTGCAAGAACAAAGGATTCCCTCATCAGGAAATTTATAACAACCAGCCACACCTCTTCCCCTTTTCATATAAAAGAAGCCTGAATTATAACTCACCTAAGATTATTCTTTGGGACACAAGTCTACCATCTTTTCAGTCGGCTGGATTCCCAAGTAAAGTCTTAGTCCTTTCCGCAATAACTCGTCTCTCACTTTTTTGGCGCATCATGTGCCTAAGCAGTACAAATTCAGACTCCGTACCAATTGTGTTAGAGAACCAACTAGAGTCACCCTCTGTTGGTTTGGGTTGTCCAGCACCCAACTCCTGGGAGCAATCCAATCCCCTTTTGGGGGGAATCTCCTATTATGTGTAGTTGTAAGGACAGAACCTGCTTCCCACACAGTAGCCAATGAGCCAATGTGCTCTCTTCCCACCCAGCCCACTTATGGAGCAAGCCTTCCATTCACCCTAAGTGAGTCAGACAAGACAGCTGTGAACACAGCTGCAGACCGCTGCCTCGGAAGAGCAGCAGAAGCAGCCAGCGGCACACACTCCTCTCCCTGTACTACACTTGCTGCGCTCTTCACAGCAGAGCTCTTCGGAGCTCCTTGGCTTTTGCCTCTTTTCTAAGTCAGGTCCTGCAGACCCTCATCGACGTGTGAACCACAGACATCTTCCAGTGAATATCCTGCTGAGGTTAAATTAGGCAGGATCATTTTCTATTGCTTGCAAACAGGGATTCAAAGAGGACTCAGACACCATGTAATTTTGGCTCTCACATTTGAACTGGCTTTGGTAACAGCCTTTTTTTTTTTTTGAAAGTCGCTCAACAGTGTCCAACTCTTTGTGACCCCATGGACTGTAGCCCCCGAGACTCCTCTGTCCATGGAATTCTCCAGGCAAGAATACTGGATTGGGTAGCTGCTCCCTTCTTCAGGAGATCTTCCCAACCCAGATATCAAACCCAGGTCTCCCACATTGCAGGCGGATTCTTTGCCATCTGAGCCACCACGGAAGCCCACAGCCTTTACATCTGCTGCCTTTGACTACAGCCCCCATCATAATCCAGTTCCCTGAGGCCAGGGTGGTAGGGCCACGGCCCTGAAAACATGGCAGCTTCTGTCAGAGGAGTCACCTGTGGCCTCTGTGTTCAGGAGGAAGCGGGGAGCTGTTGCTTGGATTTTCATGGGAGAAATGGTGTCAGGTTTACATGCTGAGAGAATGGAGTCATGACGAGTAGAGACTGAAGATGTATCAAGAGAGAAGAGACAGGTTTGAGCAAGGGCCCTGAGGAAAGAGGACTGAGGGGGAGGGACGGGTCTTGGAAAATCAGCCTCCTTGCCCTCCTCCCCAACTCCACTCCAAGACGGCAGAGGATGGTGTGTCTGCTCACTGGAAGGAACTTGACGGAGTTCCTGTAAATAGTCTATTTGCTCTGTGAGGTAGCGGCCAAGGTAATCTGCTGACAGTGAGTGCAGGGAGTTCAGGGGAGGATTCGAAGAGGGGAATGAAGACTTTGAAAAGCCACAGTAAGGAAGGGGGAGGGGGCCTCCTGGGAACTGGAAAAGCTGAGCTGCATTGAGGCAACTGTTTCTATTTGCCATTGCTAACAGCAATTACTCACTTCAGAGATGTGTTTTCAACAAGGACCCAGACAAAGGAAAACACAATTTTTCAACACAAAACCTGAAACGTGGCAAAATCCAGCACATTGCACAAAACAGAAGACCTTTAACCTAGCTTCTCAGTTTTGCAATTTTGCAGCTTTGGGACTTTTCAGAGTGACCTCTTTTTCTGGCCCAGAAGACCAAAATTATTGGACTAAAAAAGAAAGTTTGAAACAAGAGAAATTTTTTTCTTAAGGAATCTGGATTCTGTCTGATTCAATTTTTTTGAGATTAAGAAATGGGCTCATTTTATACATAAAAGTATAAAAGAAAATTTAGACAAAAGATTTTTAGGGTCTTTACAGAAACAGTAGGTAGTAGTGTTATTCACATGGATAAATTTATTCAAAATAATCTTTGTAATAACTAGTGAAAAATGTAACTAGCAAGACGATTCTCTCTGAAATTCAAATAGACAATGAAAAGCTAATCTTTAAAATCTCTGAAGAATAACAGAGCTTGGGTGTGGTTATGTTTGATGATTCGGTACACTGAATTAAATCTTAAAATTCCCTGCATGCTGGTTCTGGCAAGCAACTGAGCTGATATATAAATTGCAGACTTTGAGGCAGATTGCTGGTTAGATTCATAAAGCAAGTGCTTCCGACATGTCATAAGAAAATGAACAACTGCTTTGCATCAGTTGGCACATTCTAAAAGACGACAGCTTCTGGATAAAATTCAACATGCAATTTTAGCTTTTGTCCCATTTGGAATAAAAATACTTGGCTGAAAAACTACCTATTTAAGTTATTGAAAGCCGGTGATTACAAATCAGCGTCCTGGCTGATAATTAGAGGGGCAGCAGAAATCGTGTAGAGTATGAAGAGCTTGGATAACATTCCAGAGGTGGTTTTCCCTTAAACTGAGTGGCGCAGACAAAAGCAGTTTGTTCCTCAAAGAATGACTATTCTTAAACTATCGCCTTCGCTGACGGGGGCTGAACAGACACGGATTAATTTACTTAACACTTCAGAGGTTGAGTTTTTCAGACTGCAGCAAAGGTAATACAAAATAGAGATTAAAATCCATCCTTATTCTTTTTGTTCTTTTCAAAGAGGAAAGCATAGCATTCTTCCAGGACCACTCCCAGCACACCGGTTTTTCTGTGAGACCCGGTAAAGAAACAAAAAGACAAATTCTCTTCTTGAAAGAGAATATGATTCCAAATAGCCACTAGGGGGCAGTCAAAACACTGGATAATGTAGCAAGGCAAGTCCCTGGATCAGAACCTTAAAATGAAAGCTGTTTTGCAGGATTTTAAAAGTGTTTTGATTGTTTAGCTGCGGACTGGGGCGGGGAGACAAAGTATCTTCTTGATTGCATTAACATGCTATTAATGGGACACGAGGAGACAGCAGTAAAAATATCACACAAAGCCTGCAAGGATTTTCACTTGCACACATTTCCATGGCAGGGTGATGACAGTTCTGTCTGCCCCGTGCCTTCGGAAAGGAAGTTGGACAGTGGACAGTGAATCAGCACCTGTGATGTGATGAGGTCAGTGCCCCAATCCCTTCTGATTTAACACTGCTTCCCAAACAGCAAAGGATCAAGGGTAACACCTCAAAACACAAATCACTGTCATTGGCTTTACAGAACATTCATAGGCAGCTGCATTGGTGGATGGTTTGCTGTCTACATGTGTCTTATTAATGTAAGTGATGTCGTTTTGGATTCCAAAATCAGAATTATTACGCTAAAAAAAAAAAATTCCCATAGCTCCATTTAACTCATGCTATTTGTGGAAAGTGAGGAAAAAATGACTCACGAAATTGCTAAAACGTGTGTGAAAATGCAGATAAAATGGTGACAGACGCTGAAGCACTCAGTTCTTTTTTTCTTCTTTTTAAAAATTTGTTTATTTTTTAATTGAAGGATAATTACTTTACAGTGTTGTGTTGCTTTCTGCCATACATCAACATGAATCAGCCATAGGTATACATATGTTCCCTCCTTCTTGAACTTCCCTCCCACCCCCGACCCCGCCCTGGCCCTCTAGGTTGTCACAGAGCAGCGGGTTTGAGCTCCCTGCTATCTATTTCACACATGCTAATGAAGATGTCTCAATGCTGCTCTCTCCACTCTCCTTTCCTGAGTACACAAGTCTGTTCTGTGCCTGCTCCTCTCTTGTTCCTCAGTCGCTCAGTCATGTCCAACTCCTTGCAGTCCCATAGACTGTAGCACCCCAGGCTTCCCTGTCCCTCACTATCTCCTAAAGTTTGCACAGATTCATGTCCATTGAGTTGGTGATGCTATCTAACCATCTCATCCTCTGCCACCCTTTTCCCTTTTGCTTTCACTCTTTCCCAGCATCAGAGTCTTTTCCAATGAGTCGTCTCTTCTAATCAGGTGGCCAAAGTATTGGAGCTTCAGCTTCAGTATCAGTCCTTCCAATGAATATTCAAGAGTTGAAATCCTTATTGCTACATTATAAATGGGTTCATCAGTACCACTCTAGAGACCATATGACTGCCTTAATATATGATATTTGTTTTTATCTTTCTGATTTACTTCATGCTAGGTTCATCCACCTCACTAGATCAGTTCTTATTCTTTAAAAAATCTTTCCAAAAGGAGAATAGGGCTAGGAGTGAGGAGGATGTGAACAGGAATTAATTCTAAGCATAATTCTAAGCATAATGAACAGGAATTAATTCTAAGCATAATCCTAGACCTTACAGATAGAAGTATTTTAAGGTTCTCAACATAGATTATTTTCCATTATTTCTAGTCTCTAATTTTTCTCTTAACCATTTTAAAGTGAAAACAAAAGTCTTTACACCGTGATATTACATCCAAGAGGCTTTTTCCATATCAGTGACTGTTCAGCTGACCATGCAACTGTGATGATAAATGTAGTTTGCAAATGTTAAAAGTAACCAAAGAATCTCCGGGGATTTTAGGTATGAATGTAATAAATAAGGACAGAACATGTTTGCTTTTCTGAAGCAGAGGTCAGCCAGCAGGTGTTGGGATTTCCCTGGACAGCACCCTGGATCCTTGCAGGAAAAAGTTTTAGGCACTTGAAGTTGAGACAGTGGGAAATAACCACATCCTTATTCCTTCAGAGAGAGATGACTAATCCTAACTTGCTGACAGTTAAAAGGAATAAGGGTGATGCTTAGGTCCAAGACAGTTTTTCTCACCATCTGTCCAAAACAGAGCTGTACTATACTGAACATATTTACTTATATTTTTGTTAGGAAATATGTACTTTTCAGATGAGTACAGAGAAAAACAAATCATTTGCTCTAATGGAAACCATCTTACAGTGGGTCTTCTGAGTATATTTTATTCTAAACTCCTCTCTAAATATCTAAGTGGAAAAAGATAATCTATGTGACCTTGGGTTTGCCTTTTCTTTTCCTTCAAAAGAGCAGGTTTGCAAGGCAGCAGTAGAATCAGGTGGGATTCCCTGATGACTCAGTGGCAAAAGAATCCGCTTGCAATACAGGAGACGCAAGTTTGATCCCTGGGTCAAGAAGGTCCCTGGAGGAGCGCATGGCAACCCACTGTAATATTCTTGCCTGGAGAATCCCATGAACAGAGGAGCCTGGAAGGCTATAGTCCATGGGGTCACAAAGAGTCAGACACAACTGAAGCTACTTAGCACATACACAGTAGAATCAGGCAGGCCTTAAATATTTGGCCACGTGGAATCACTGGAATTATTCTATTTACTGTAAGAAGCAGGGGAATTTGGAGTAGTGATTTCTAAAATTCCTGAGGAGGTCTTCATAAGCTACATAGGTTCTGAGCACCAAAGGGGTTCTGTATATCTGGTTACTACTGAAGGCAAAGAATCTAGCCTACAGTGTGTAAATTTCAGGACAGGTTGTAAACTCAGTCCGTCACATGTAAGTTAAAAGTTCAGATGCTAAAGTACATGTACATTTGAGACTTGGGGCACCCAGTTAAAACATGCAATGAAATAGATTCTAGAGATTCTTCTCTGAAGCTTCTCTGGTCTCACCAGGAGAGATATGCACCCCTGTAGCTTATAACTGTATCTTTCAGATGGCCCTGTGTATGTTATGGTTACTATAAAGTCCTAAAACACTGGGTAGTGTCTCATTCACCATTCGTTTGTCCTGTACCCCATGGACTGTAGCCTCCTAGGCTCCTCTGTCCATGGGATTCTCCAGGCAAGAATATTGGAGTGGGTTGCCTTGCCTTCCTCCAGCCTGGACTGTCTTATACATTTGTAATTCAGTGAATGTTGACACAATGAACGAGACTGCAAAGATAGAAGGTAAGCCAGGGGTGGGACTCAGCCAACACACTTTCCTGAGCACTTCGCTTCTAATGCAATTTAATCCCCCAGCCAGAGGCGAGAAGACCCAGCACTTCCAAAGATGGTTTCCACCTTGTTCACAGGTGTCGGTGCTGCCTCTGGTTGCCGTGTCTAGATGCACAAGCTAGTCAGCTTCTGCACCAATGAACCTCCAAGTTCTTGAGCTGTTGGACAATAGTAACTCATTACTCCTCCATAGGCTGTATGGACTGGGTCATGTCTAGCACAGCATCTCTCATATTGCAAGTATGCTCTACAAAAGGAAGGAAGGAGAGAATGACTGTATGGAAAGACATTAAGCTAAGCTCTGGATTCTTGAATATAGACAGAATTTTCAAAACCAAATCTGCCCAATGGTTCTCTTTGGAAGCCCTTCCAGTCTCTTCTATCTTTACACTTAATAATACCATTGGAATGGGCTATAGAGCTCCCACAGTGAGGGTTTCATAAAGTTCTATGTTTGAGGAAAAAGTTGGCCTCTTGGATCTTTTATCTGGTTTATAGCTCTATTTGTAGCTATGTCTCCAGTTATTCTCTCCAGGCTCTGCTTTTCTTCCCAAACCTCCTCCAGGTTATGGTATTTGTGAAACTGCTTGCACTTTATCTTTCATATGTACTCTGCCCAGAAGCTGATATACTCCTGTATTAGGAGTGAATGCTGATAGATGTAGGGATAATCTGATATTACTGAAAGAAAAGAAAAATCACTAAACCTGGTGCCAAAACAAACCCTGGAATAAAATTCTGCCTGTTTTTCACAGTTCAGAGGAAGATCTTAAAATTTAATGGGATCCATTGTTCAACAAAACAGTGCACAAAATGGTCATAAGTATGGAAGACTTCCCTCATGGTCCAGTGGTTAAGAATCCGCCTGCCAGTGAAGGGGACATGGGTTTGATTCCCGTGTCCAGGAAGATTCCACATGCCTTGGGGCAACTGAATCCGTGTACCAGAACTACCAAAGCCCAAGAGCCCTCCAGCCCATGCTCTGCAACCAGGGAAGCCACCACCGCGATGAGAAGCCCGTGCACTGCAACTAGAGAAAAGCCCATGCACAACAACCAAGACCCAGTGCAGCCCTAAAGAAATAAATAGAGCAAAAGACAAGAAGGCAAGTGTAGGGGTGCTTATATTCTACTTAGTATATAAGGAAAATTCTCCCTTCCTTCTTTCTCTCTCTCTCTCTGTTTATTCATTCTTTCATGATTGCACATGTTAGCAAATAAACAAAGATTTTTTTTCCTTTGAAAATATGAAAAAATGGAGAAATGGGAAGGTGTCAAACATCCTGCAAAAATGACAAAGCATGATCAAACTGTCTTCATTGTCTACTAAAACACAGATCATTATTTTGCCAAGAGAAAAATGTACTGTATTGGCAGAGTCACAGTTCTGGTATATCAACCACGTATATTTTAACCTTCAGTAGGTCCGTCTAGTCAAGGCTATGGTTTTTCCTGTGGTCATGTATGGATGTGAGAGTTGCACTGTGAAGAAAGCTGAGCGCCGAAGAATTGATGCTTTTGAACTGAGGTGTTGGAGAAGACGCTTGAGAGTCCCTTGGACTGCAAGGAGATCCAACCAGTCCATTCTGAAGGAGGTCAGCCCTGGGATTTCTTTGGAAGGACTGATGCTAAAGCTGAAACTCCAGTACTTTGGCCACCTCATGCGAAGAGTTGACTCATTGGAAAAGACCCTGTTGCTGAGAGGGATTGGGGGCAGGAAGAGAAGGGGATGACAGAGGATGAGATGGCTGGATGGCATCACTGACTCGATGGACGTGAGTCTGAGTGAACTCCGGGAGTTGGTGATGGACAGGGAGGCCAGGGGTGCTGCGATTCTTGGGGTCGCAAAGAGTCAGACATGACTGAGCGACTGAACTCCACTGAGACTTTAATATAGCATATTTCACTTCATTTTTATAACTTGATGTGTCAAAGAATAGTGGTTTCCCACCTGAAGGGATCTTTGAGGACTTTGTATGTACCCTTTGAGACTGCAATATTTTTTCTTAGCTTTTAGTTAAAGCCATTTGCGATTAACAGAAACAAAGACTCATTCACTGCATCTAAGCCAACAGCTAGTCGGTTGTTCACCAAGTGAATTTTCCTTTCTCTCCAAGCACACTTCTGGGCGACATGTCACAGCTGGCTTTGCAGTTGAATAGAGCCCTGTTACTGGGTGTTGGTCAATGGAATATGAATGGAATGAACAGTATATGAATGGTAATAGTGTATGAATAGAAATGTATATGACTTTCAGGGCTCACATACACAGTACTCTCTCTTTTTCCCCTTGCACCTAGTGAACAGAGAAGTCTAAGAAGAAAGAAAAAGATCTAATGCCTACATTGCTGCTTGGAGGAAACCTGCCCAGTAGACCCAGCCCAACCAGGAGAAGGCTTTAATATGTGTGACAAATAAACTTTATTTTGGATTTCTAATCCAAATTTTAAACTTTGAAACGTTAAAGTTCTGTATTATAGTAGTTGGCCTGTTCCAACTAATACACCAGTCTGAGAAAATTAATGTTCTTCTGTAGCTCTTCGCCAACATGTGCTGGAATGGGAAACCAAGCTGCTGGGAACTGGTGTGAATATAGACACCTACTATTTTCTCCCATTTTCTGTCACTCATTCACAAAGCTCCAGACCAATATAATATAGCCCTGGCAAAGATACTATGAATATTCAATTCAAAAAAAAACATTTAGTAGGCAAAGCTGTGTGCCAGAAACCAGGAAGTCTTCCTTTGGTTAATCACTAGATGGGAGTGGTAAATACTTGTCAAGAAAAAGGGTGGAGACCCAGAAAATGCACAGCTTAATAAAATAATTAACTAAAGGCTTGAGTAGGCAGAAACAAACCAGTTATGAAGAAATTGGGGAGGAAGGGAGGAGGAATACCAGAAGAAGGAAGTTCAGAATAGGAATAGGAACTGGATGGAGCTTGAACAGATTCCTGGAAGCACTTCAGAGGATTTTCAAAGGGACACTGAGGTCTTGCCCAGGGATAAGGAGGAAACAGGATCAAGCACCAATGTTGGATCTGATCCCTTCAGACTTCATCATCATTCCCCTTCTTCTTCAATTTTCCTTCATAAATCTTATTTTCTAACCCTTTAATTGTCATTTTGTTCCCTTACAGTAGACACAGTGCTAAGTTGCTTCAGGCATGTCCAGCTCCTTGCAACTCTATGGACTGTAGGCCACCAGACTCCTCTGTCCATGGGATTCTCCAGGCAAGAATACTGGAGAGGGTTGACATGCCCTGCTCCAGGGGATCTTCCCGACCCAGGGATCAAACCCAAGTCTCTTGAGTCTCCTGAATTGGCAGGCGGGTTCCTTACCACTAACTAGTGCTACCTAGGAAGCCCTTAGCTCCCTTTTAAAGTAGGTAGTCTATTTCCTGGTTTTGTATAGACAATTTTGATTGTAGTCCCTTAAACTAGATACAAGCTGGAAGACTAATGAGGAGAAGCATCTCCCCGTGCTCTGCCAAGCCACGCTCCATAGTCACATGTCAAGGTACACACCAGGTGTCTTGTTAGAGTCTTAAGGGGATTGTCATACCAATCAAGCAACAGCAGTTTCTGGATCTTTTTCTACCACAGTGAAACACAGACCATTGTGCAGAGCCTTGAATTTGTATGCAATCCTTTTGATAAAATATGAAAAAAAAATCCTGTCCTAATTTTTGTGACTCTTTGGAATTGGCTGCCACCAAGCAAGGTTGAGCAATCTATTTCTCTGAAGGGAACGCCCATCTTTCTGGGAAAATTTAGGCACATTCCTTCCTAGAAAAGAGGGGAGGGGCTAGGTGACCTTGGGCAGATTTTTTAAACCCAACTATCTAAAAAAGTTTTTCTTTAGACTGTCTAATTAGCTACATTGTATGTCAACCATTGAAATAAGCCTAGATTGGATTTTTTTTTTTTTTAGATTGGATTTCAAATCCTGCATTAGCCCCACTTTACAACCTTTCAGATATTTTTCCACGAATGAGAGTGAAGTGTTTGTCACTGAGTTGTGTCCAACTGTTTTGAGACTCCATGGACTGTAGCTGGCCAGTCTCCTCTGTCCATGGGATTTCCCAGGCAAGAATACTGAAATGGGTAGAGGTTCCCTTCTCTAGATCTTCCCAACCCAGGGATCAAACCTGAGTCTTCTGCATTGCAGGCGGCTTCTTTACCATCTGAGCTGCCAGAGAAGCCCATTTTACAATTATGACATGGTACGGCTGTGAAAATTTTGATTTGATGCTGCCCATTGGTTTCATGTCTTCAAACCATTCACAGTGTCTTTCTGAATACATCATTTAGCCCTGATACTTAGTTTGGTAATAGCCTCACTTGCACAGACAGATAGATCACTTTATCCAAGGCTTCCAAGACTTGGATACTGTGGGCCTAGAGCTAGTGCTTTTGTTCAAAGAATAACTAGGCAGAGGCTGGAATCTTGACCTTATCCCTTCTGAGTCAAACATGTTTGAGTAGCCTAGGTAACTCTGCCCTCTGGATCTTTATTTCTGAAATGGGTGGATTAATGAGACCAGGTTTCTTTCATCTTTACTCCTTTTGATAGAAATAGAGAAGGATAGTTACACAGGTAGTTTTAGAAGTCCCACTGCTGCTGCTGTTAAGTCACTTCAGATGTGTCCGACTAAGGGATTATAGATAGACAGGGAAATTTAGGGAACTTTGGGAGACCACTGTAAGCTCAGAAAGCTATGGGAAGGAAGGAAGTAGACTTATTTAACTATAAAGTCATCAATAAAAGCACAAGACATACTCCAGGTTATCAAGTGAAAAAACAACGAGGCCTGCATCCTGCTGATGAAGTCTAGCAAGAAATTGATCCTTAGAAACAAGGACAGAAATATAAGGGAAAGGTGACTTTCCAAAGTAGGAGACGTTCATTATACTGAAACCTGAGAATACTTAACATATTTTAGTCTATGTTACCACCCTCCTGTGTGGATCACAATAAACTGTGGAAAATTCTGAAAGAGATGGGAATACCAGACCACCTGACCTGCCTCTTGAGAAACCTATATGCAGGTCAGGAAGCAACAGTTAGAACTGGACATGGAATAACAGACTGGTTCCAAATAGGAAGAGGAATACACCAAGGCTGTATATTGTCACCCTGCTTATTTAACTTATATGCAGAGTACATCATGAGAAACGCTGTGCTGGAAGAAGCACAAGCTGGAATCAAGATTGCCGGGAGAAATATCAGTCACCTCAGATATGCAGATGACACCACCCTTATGGCAGAAAGTGAAGAGGAACTAAAAAGCCTCTTGATGAAAGTGAAAGAGGAGAGTGAAAATATTGGCTTAAAGCTCAACATTCAGAAAATGAAGATCATGGCATCTGGTCCCATCACTTCATGAGAAATAGATGGGGAAACAGTGGAAACAGTGTCAGACTTTATTTTTTTGGGCTCCAAAGTTACTGCAGATGGTGATTGCAGCCATGAAATTAAAAGATGCTTCCTCCTTGGAAGAAAAGTTATGACCAACCTAGATCGCTTGTTGAGAAGCAGAGACATTACTTTGGCAACAAAGGTCCATCTAGTCAAGGCTATGGTTTTTCCAGTGGTCATGTATGGATGTGAGAGTTGGACTGTGAAGAAAGCTGAGCACCGAAGAATTGATGCTTTTGAACTGTGGTGTTGGAGAAGACTCTTGAGAGTCCCTTGGAGTGCAAGGAGATCCAACCAGTCCATTCTGACGGAGATCAGCCCTGGGATTTCTTTGGAAGGAATGACGCTGAAGCTGAAACTCCAGTACTTCGGCCACCTCATGCTAAGAGTTGACTCGTTGGAAAAGACTCTGATGCTGGGAGGGATTGGGGGCAGGAGGAGACGGGGACGACAGCGGTTGAGATGGCTGTATGGCATCACTGACTCGATGGACGTGAGTTTGAGTGAACTCCGGGAGTTGGTGATGGACAGGGAGGCCTGTCGTGCTGCGATTCATGGGGTCGCAAAGAGTCAGACACGACTGAGCGACTGAACTGAACCACCCTCCTACTAATTTGCATAAGCCCTGAGACAGTCCTAGTTTGACTTCATAGGGTCATATACTCTCCTGCTGCTGCTGCTGCTAAGTCGCTTCAGTCCGACTCTGTGCGACCCCATAGACGGCAGCCCACCAGGCTCCCCCCTCCCTGGGATTCTCCAGGCAAGAACACTGGAGTGGGTTGCCATTTCCTTCTCCAAGGCATGGAAGTGGAAAGTGAAAGTGGAGTCGCTCAGTCGTGTCCGACTCTTCGAGACCCCATGGACTGCAGCCCACCAGGCTCCTCCGCCCATGGGATTTTCCAGGCAAGAGTACTGGAGTGGGGTGCCATAGCCTTCTCCCATATACTCTCCTGTCCAGTGCAAGAGAAGAGTTAGGGAGGTAAGCCTGACATCTACTGAAAGAATGAGGACGATGGTGGTCTTCTCTCTCCCCATTCCCTTTTCTTTAAAATTTATTTATTTTTAATGGAAGGATAATTGCTTTACAATATTGTGTTGGTTTCTGCCATACATCAACATGAGTCAGTCATAGGTATACATATGTCCCTTCCCTCTTGAACCTCCCCCCCACCCCCAACCGTTTCACCTCCCTCTAGATTGTCACAGAGCCCTGACTTGAGTTCCCTGAGTCATACAGCAAATTCCCACTGGCTATTTTACATATGGTAGTGTACGTTTCCATGCTACTCTCTTCATCCCACCCTCTCCTTCCCCCTACCACCCTGTGTCCATAAGTCTGCTCTCTATGTCTGCCTCTCCACTGCTGCTCTGCAAATAGGTTCCTCACTACCATCTTTCTCGATTCCATATATATGGGTTAGTATATGATATTTGCTTTCCTCTTTCTGACTTACTTCACTCTATATAACAGGCCCTAGGGTCATCCACATCATTAGCACTGACTCAAATGTGTTCCTTTGTATGACTGAGTAACATTCCATTGTATATACGTACTACATCCTTCTTTATCCTTTGATCTATCGATGAACACCAAGCGAATGAGTACAGTTAAGACTGTGGGTTCAAGTCCCACTCTGAGGTACAGTGTTTCACTCTGACTCTCCTCACCCCATCCAGTGGGGCAAGATGGACTCTCTTGTGTGCATCCTCACCCTCACTAGAGAGGGCATTTTTAAGCCTAATACTGAGAACTTTCTGACTTTCCAATCTAAAGGAACCATTCAGTTCTCCATTACAATGCCCTGATTTATTTTCTTCATAGAATTTATCATCACTTGAAATTATCTTCTTTTAAAAAAAAGTGTTGATTCACTTGTCAGCCACTTGCACCCCCCCCATACATACACATATATTAAAACAATCTCCACATCTGCTTGCTCACCACTGTATAGTACAGTACCAAGTACACTGTGTGCTGTGCTTAGTCACTCAGTCGTGTCTGACTCTGTGGCCTCCTCTGTCCATGGGGATTCTCCAGGCAAGAATACTGGAGTGGGTTGACATGACCTCCTCCAGGGGATCTTCCCAACCCAGGGATCAAACCTGGGTCTCCTGCATTGGAAGCAGATTCTTTACCATCTCAGCCATCAATGAAACTCACCTAGTACACAGTAGTCACTTAATAATTAAGTGAATAAATTCAAGATGCACCATGAGAAGTGATCAGTAGAAGATTTGTTGGTCTTATGAGTGCTTCTCAATAATGGGAAAATACAATACAAAGAGAACTTTCTAAGATAGGTAACGTAGTGTCATGATATACAGTCAGGACTGTGAGACCAGGCAGAGGACCCAGAGGAGGTGAGGATGAGACTCTGTGAGCCCATAAAGCACTGAAGCACTGCCCTATCCCTGCCACTATCCCTGCCTTTCATAAGAGGTGCCACAGAAGAGCTCACTTTCCCACATGAAGAAGCACTTGACTTTCACTCAGACTGACCCCAAAAGAGAGTCAAACCACTCACCAGGAAACACCTGACTCTCAGTGTACTCCAGTTACACGGACTTTT
Organism: Oryx dammah; assembly: GCF_014754425.2. NCBI lineage: Eukaryota > Metazoa > Chordata > Mammalia > Artiodactyla > Bovidae > Oryx > Oryx dammah. Next base: position 52,482,842 of record NW_024070208.1, on the reverse strand, counting down.
CACCATGAAGTTTCACTTTCACTGAACCAACCACCTCCTGGGAATACTTGAAACTCCTTTCTGCAATAGATTTGGGAGGAAAAAATAATTAAGGAATCTTTCCAAAGCCAGGGTCAGCACTGCCCAGGACGCATTTAACAATAAAAGTTTTACGTATACATATAACCAATCTTTTATTAGATTCTTTTCTCACATAGGCCATTACAGAGTATTGAGTAGAGTTCTCTGAGCTGAACAGTAAGTCCATATTAGTTTTTTATTTTGTGTCCTGCTGCTGCTGCTGCTAAGTCGCGTCAGTCATGTCCAACTCTGTGCAACCCCATAGACGGCAGCCCAACAGGCTCCTCTGTCCCTGGGATTCTCCAGGCAAGAACACTGGAGTGGGTTGCCATTTCCTTCTCCAATCATGAAAGTGAAAAGTGAAAGTGAAGTTGCTCAGTCGTGTCTGACTCTTAGTGACTCCATGGACTGCAGCCTACCAGGCTGGACTGGGGTGCCATTGCCTTCTCCGTATTTTGTGTATGAGTGAAGTGAGTGAAGTCGCTCAGTCGTGTCCAACTCTTTGCAACCCCATGGACTGTAGCCTACCAGGTTCCTCTGTCCATGGGATTTTCCAGGCAATAGTACTGGAGGGGGTTGCCATTTGTATACTGGTATATAAATGCCAATCTCAATCTTCCAATTTATCCCCCCTTACCTCCTGATAACCGTAAGTTTATTTTCTACATCTGTAACTCTATTTTTATTTTATAGATAAGTTCATTTGTACTATTTTTTTAGGATTCCACATATAAATATTATATAATATTTGTCTTTCTCTGTCTGACTTACTTCACTCAGTATGACAGTGTCTAGGTGTTGCTGCAAAGGGCATTATTTCAGTTTTTTGCTTTTTTTAATGGCTGAATAATGGCTATACAGTCCATAGGGTCAGTCCATGGGGTCACAAAGAGTCAGACACAACTGGGCAACTGAACAACAACAATGGCTATACACCAGAAATGAATGCAACGTTGTAAACAACTATAGTCCAATAAAAATTTAAAATAGAAATTTTAAAGTAAATAGAAGTTTTAAAATAAATTTTAGAAAAGCAATAAAAGTTCTGTCTCACCCATCCCTGCCTTTGCCTTGTTTATAGTTTATTCCACTTTTGTGTGAATAACTTTACTAAAACTTCCAAGTGTGGTTGTGCTTGCCTTATAAATGCTTTCACCTTTAAATTCAACACAGTGCTACAAGTTACTGATTATTCTCTGTAATGATTGTTTTATTTTAAATTAGTTTATCTATAGAAGAATTAATCATTTATGAAATTATTCTGTCAAAACTTAACAAGAGACTCATAATAAAAATGGAATAATTAAGAAAGAAAATTCTAGATGCTTCATATTCTGTCAAAATATGTCTAGGCTCTTGGAGTCATATTTTCTCACCTTTTACCACCATTCTGTGGGGAAAGACAACTCTTCTAATATAAATCTCATGCAAGTTTTTGAATGGTAATTTGAATTTTGAAACACTGGATAAATTACTGTGACTCTACTTTTAAAAAAATGGAAAAATCATTCTCACTTGAGTATTTTTGGCATGAATTTTTGACACATAAAGGTATTCATGCTAATTATTATCTCAGAAAGCAAACAGGAAAATAAACAACTTTTGAAGGCATTATTAGCCTACTTTAAGTAAGTAGGCTACATTAGCCTACTAGCCTACTTTAAAAAGCCTTCTATTAGCCTACTTCAGAAAAATAAAAGAACAGTAAGATTAGTCAAATATTCATAAGGGAACAAGAAATATATCTTTGATTGGTGGGGTTCACCTTAGCAAAAGAAAATATTTCATAAATATCTTTAACTTGATGCCCAACTGTACATTTTAAAATATATTCAGTAATAAAAAAGACATGATAATATCACATCTTCAACATCATATACACTGTCTCCAAAAAAGCAATTTCCTAAAATGATAACAGTATTTTTCCTTCCATATTTGTAATTGTAAAACAAATGCTAGATGCAACTCTATTTTATGAAGTTGGGCCACACAAATATGTCTGAGTTGATGGTCTACCAAGAGAAACATCTTAAAAGAAGCAAAAAAAAAAAATCACTTTTGGTGACATTTTATTTGGCCTTAAAGCAGTGGGGACACAGAATTTTAGAGAAGTGATATTTATCTCCTTCTTAAATTAGGAAAAGGGATGAAAATGAAGATGCAGCCAGAGTCTTTTTTAAAAAAATAATGTTTTTGCCTGTGCTGGGTCTTCATTGCTGCATGGGCTTTCCTCTTGGTGCAGAGCCTGGGCTCCAGGGTGCGAGGCTGCAGTAATTGCAGCATGTGGGTTCAATAGTTGTGCCTCCCAGGCTCCAGAGCACAGGCTCAATAGCTGTGATGCATGGACTCAGTTGCCCTGTGGCACATGGAATCATCCCAGACCAGGGACTGAACCCATGTCTCTTGCATTGGCAGGTGGATTCTTTACTACTAAGCCACCAGGGAGGCCCTAGAAATTTTAAAACTCTTTTTTCCTTTTTAAATGTATTTTTTACACTGTGATAAAATATATATAACTTAAATGTTGCCATTTTAACCATTTTTAAGTGCGTAATTCTGTGGCTTTAAAGCACATGCACGATGCTGTTATGTAACCATTACCTCTATCTATCTCTAGAACGTTTTTATCTTCCCAAACTTTAGCTGTACCCCCATTAAACACTAGCTCCCCAACCCCTATTTTTCCCCAGCCCCCAGCAATCACTATCCTGCTTTTCACCTCTGTGAACTGAACTATTCTAGGTACCTTACGAAAGTGGAACATATGCTCTTTGTCCTTTTGTGACTGGCTTATTTCACGTAGCATAATAGCCTCAACATGCATCTATGTTGTCGTATGCATCAGAATTCCATTCCTTTCTAAGGCTGAAAAATAGTCCACTGTCTGTAGTAGCCACCACGTTTCCTTTGGTCATTTATCTGCCCATGGGTACCTGCTTTGCTTCCATCTTTTGGCTCTTGTGACTTATGCTGTTTCAGTCCAGTTCAGTCACTCAGTCGTGTCCAACTCTTTGTGACCACATGGACAGCAGCATGCCACCCCACCCCCCCTCCCCGGCCATCACCAACTCCCAGAGCTTGCTCAAACTCAAGTCCATCGAGTCGGTGATGTCATATAACCATCTTATCCTCTGTCATCCCCTTCTCCTCCTGCTGTTTAAACTCTTTTAAAAAACATTTCTTGTAAAAGCAGAAGTTTCTTGTAAAAGCAGAAGTTTCTTGTAAAATATTGGCTAAAAAAATTTCTCAATAAGAGAAAACTGACACCTTTTGTTTCAGGAGGAAACCTATATGGTCAAGGAAGAAACTGCATGTTATTCAGTAATCCTGTTAATACAGTTACCTTCCTGCAAGTTAAGGGTCATTTCATTAGAGAAAAAGTGTACTGTTCTTTTAACCAACCTCCCTCCAGATCACCAAACAGTTTTAGAATTCATATGATATAGAGATTGGATAACATCCTCCTTTAGTTACAAAATGTGTGCCACTGAAAGGTGACAACCATTTGCCAAATTCACCAAGATAGTAACAAGAACAGAGAACGAGTCCTTGTCTTCTAATTTTCCAGGGAATTGGGTTTACATCAACTGTGCAGATACATGTAAGCTTCAGAGCCACAACGGTGCAAAAAGGGGGTAGATTTTAGGATGAATTCAGGCCTACCTTAAACTCCACACTGGGAGATTAATTATTCAGATCCCATTTTAATATGATCCCTTGCAATCAAGTTTTAAATGATGGACTCCCAAAATGTTCTCATATGTTATGCAAGACACCATAAAGATTATCTTGGGCAATCTGTCAGTTTACACCAGGCCAAGGAGTATTTTCCTACCACATCATATAGCCAGTTGCCTTAAATCATTTTAGGAATAACAAAGGAGATGGGTTAATTAGTAACATCCTACATCTCCTTTCATGTCTAAAAGGATGATTCTAGCATAATTTGATGGTTTTAAAGGCAGCATACTAAGAAGTTATCATTTCATATTTGCAGGCTGCAGAAACTGAGTGCCATGAAGTTGAAAGAATCTGAACCTTTCATCTCAGGAACTGCTATTAAAATTGATGTGTTTATCAAAAGCCAGATCTTGTTGATAGCTCACCTGATTGAATGCTTCTTGGAGATGAGCTATCCATATGGGAGAACCATCACATTGCTCAGTAATACATGCAGTTCGCTTCTTGCAAGTCTAGGGCTGTTTCCTCAGATGAAAATTACGGTCCTACCCTCCTGTGAGCGCCTTTCCTTCCAATCACTGTCTTAATGTTGCCCTTCAGTGTGATTTCATCACAAAGGCAAGGAGGAGTAACTTTTGGGTTTCATGCTAAGATTATCATAGCACTCACAGGAGGAAATCATAATGAAACCCTCCACCGTTGCTTCTAAATTTCTGCCACTCAAAGGTGACATCTTATCATCTGTTTAAAAATACTGTGCTCAGTCTCTCAAACAATGTCACATAAAAAGAGCAAGCAAAAGGGAAGAAAAGTCATTCATCTTTCTAATAAAGGATTCAACCTCTGCAGCAAATGCTGAGCAGGTATTTCTTGCTTTAAGTCACGGGGGGTGTAGAAAGACTCCTTTCACAATTCCAAACTTATAAAATCAATAAACTATGGAAATTATTATTTATATTGCACAGAAATTCTTATGTTTTTCGTATAAGGGCTCACTAAGCCTCAATTCTGCCTTCAGAATCTTGGATGAGTTCATTTTATTGACGTTACTTTCTTGTGTTTTGTTTTAATAATGTAGATTACAGCCACAATAACAAAAGCAAAGGAGTCTGGAAAATAAGAGTCTCATGTTTCCAGCCGTATGATGAAGGGAGAGTATAAAAGTATGGAAATAAATGCCATATATATTTATACAGGCTTCCCTGGTGGCTCAGATGGTAAAGAAATTGCCTGTAATGCAGGAGACCCAGGCTCCATCCCTGAGGAAATATACCCTGGAGAAGAGAATGACCACCCACTCCAGTATTCTTGCCTGGAGAATTCCATGGACAAAGGAGCCTGTGTGTGTGTGTGTATATATATATATATATATATATATGTTTGCCTTTCTCACTTATCAGCTGTGCTGATGGATGGGGTGCTGATGTATGGATGAGGTCACGTCATCCATACAGAGGGTTTCCTACATGGAACCATCTCTAGACTCTTTCACAGAGATGGTTGTAAACACTGCATTGTGACCATCCACCCACTTACTTTATTCTTGTACCCTCTGGTTAATGTTGTCACAGTTATGTAGCAATGCAGAGCTTACAAAAATTAAAAGAGAAAGCAAAACACACACACAAAAAGCCAGTTAAGCTTGGCTATTCCATTTGTGAATTAGATGAAGGAGACTTTCTTCCTAAGACTGTCTAGAGCAGCCAGCTGGCTTGTATCTATAAGCCAATTTCAGCATGTGCTCTTGTGTTTGCTTCTGAGTAGTTTCTTATTTGGCAATATTTCTTGAATATCCACCCTAAAGCAAGACAAAGAGAAACCACAGACATTTCCCTGGATGAACATAGTTTTAGTTAGTTTCCTGAATATTTATTGAGCAGGAGGAACTTTACATACATTTATGTACATCATTAAAATAAATCTTCAAGGCAAATATTATCCTCATTTTACAAAAAAAAAATTAAAAAAGAGAAACTAAGTATCTTGCAAAACCCAAATTCCAGTCTAATTACTGCTAACACAGAGACACAGAAGAAAGTAGTACACCCACAAGCTCATCTGAAGAGCAGAAAGGATGCAGAGCCAAGCAGAGCAGGAGATGGTTGAAGACGAGTACCCAGAAAACCACTGGTAATTGAAGCAAATCAATTACCCCAGATCCCTTTTAAAAAGCAGAAACATAACACTTACACAAAACTGTTGCACTAATGCCTTATGACACTTAAAATGGTTATGTTTTAAATTTACATAATTGCTAATTTAGCATTCACTTTTGCTTTCTAACATGTCAATTTCTCTTTCCAATGGATCATGTATCGATGGATTAGTATTAGGCACTAAGTTTTGACACCATACACATAAAAGCGCCAAGCTAATTAAGAATCTGTGACTGTTACCCGGCTTCCACTATGGCTCAGACGGTAAAGAGTCTGCCTGCAATGCAGAAGACCCAGGTTTGATCCCTGGGTCAAGAAGATCCCCTGGATAAGGGAATGACTACCCACTCCAGTATTCATGCCTGGAGAATACCATGAACAGAGGAGCCTGAAGGGACACAGTCCGTGGGGTTGCAAAGAGTCAGACATGACTGAGTGATTACTTCCAAGGAAAATTTGATGTTTAAGCTTGGACATATTATTATGTTTAAGCTTGGACGTATTACAAAAGACAATGTGGTATGAACAGCATTCACAGGATTCAGCTACAGCAAAGATAAAGTTCACCTTTCCTGGCATAGGTACTAACAGTCCCAAGCGCCTGCCATTCATTAAGTTTATAGACTGACCTCTATAAATCACTGATCAATTTTAGCCTCTCCAGTTTTGCCATCCTGGGAGCAGACCCAGTCAAAACATAGGGGACCTTGAATAATAATCTAATAAATAAAACAGCTAATTTGGAAATTTTAGGTCAAAACCACCTTCTTGCATGTAGGAGTTTTGTACTGCCTCAGGAAAGTATTCTGTGGCTTCTTCAGTTCATCACAAAAGTTGTCATTTCCAAGATGAAAAGGTTGCCTTAAATTTTCCTTAAAGTTCTTTCCGGCCCTTATTGTTGGCTACTTTTCAACATGGATTTGACTACAAAGACTTTATGCAGCCGAAATAACAAACTCAGGCAATAGGTTTAGTTATTTTGGTGACATATAGATACAATTTTAAGAACTGATTCTTCATCTCCCAACAAGATTGGAATCACCATGACTGAATTTTATTGTCCACCTAAAATCACCAAGCAAACTTTCAAGTAGAATAAAACATGACTTGGCTAAAAGCAACAAGTGGATGCAGGTCTCATGACCCAAGGCAGTGGTTCTCAAACATCCTCATCCTGTCTCCAGTCATTATAATCTTATTTAATGGGACCCCAACTCAACCTCAACCACATACACACAAAGCAATTTTTAATCCTTTGAGATGAAGAAATAGCAACTCTACATTGATCAAATGGTAACATTTTTTCCCCCATAGTTACAATATAAACCACCTTGGGTTGGGTAAACAAAAGCATGAGATAATCACAAGGCCTCCTTGTCACAAATATAATCACATCTTCTACTGAAGGACTGTGATGCTAAAGCTACCTGAGTCAACTCTATCAGAAAGATTCTCAGTAACAATACATGTTTACAGGAGAATTTTTCTTAAAACTGAAATTTCTTAACAATCACTTAAGAAATACTGTTAGTCTCTTATTCTTCCCTCTTTCCCAATAACTAAAAATTAATGTAATTGGCTCCATACAACTACAGGTAACTATGTTTCTCTGAGATGTAATTACTTATATTATTTTTATACTATAATTAATTGTTATAGATCTGCCTGTCATCTCTCTTCATCAAGAGACAGAAGTTTTTTCTCTTTATTTCCCCACTGACCTATGTCCACCACATTCTTTTAGGGTACAAATACTCAATGGTATCTCATAAACAAAAATCCCCCCAAATCAAAAAAAGTATTTTAATTGCTTTCACTTCTTTTCTAATCTCTGAAATACCAGTTTTAATGTTCTATTCATTAATAACACCAATTTAATATGACATTAAGAAGAAATATGTAAGCAATTAAAATTTTTTCAAACTAGAAATTTTATTTTGACATGTGTTGTAATTGCCAACCTTCTTTGTTCCGATTATGAACTTAAGCAAGTGACATTTCCTTCCAGCTCCTGAAGAAATATCTTTGCTTGCATGTTTAAAGTCTGAATGTCATCTACTAACAAAATTTGGATCACCATTATTTAATTTTCTGGTATGAATACTGACCCCACAGATTGCTAATTCTCTCTTCTGTAGATGTTCTTTCTTATAAAGTATGGTTTCCTCAAGGACAGGAATAACATTTTGTTCCTATGAACACACAGGGACTGGCAGACTCCATGATGTTTATTGATGATTTATTGTATCTTATAAACTATTCTGGTCTAATATTCACATCAATGGGATAATGGGAGTTTACATCATCTCAGTGATTAAAGTCCCTATCTTCTATTCCAAAGAGAATACTGTAAAATCTTGCTCTACTTTCCTTGGGAAAAAGAAAAACAGGTACAAAGACACAGGAGCAAAAGCTGGAAAATATTATAGCACCCAAAATAGCATTCATAAACCATTACTAAAACCATGTAGTTGTATAAAACAAGTAGTAGAAGTGCCACAATGCAAAGTGACATTTTGCAGAGTCAAGCTCCTTTTTAGTAACCAAAAATATATATTACCCACGTATTTGTTTGTTGCTCTTTAGTCGCTAAGTCATGTCCGACTCTTTGCAACACCACGGATTGTAGCCCAACAGGCTCCTTTGTCCATGGGATTTTCCAAGCAAAAATACTGGAGTGAGTTGCCAGTTCCTTTTCCAGGGGATCTTCCCAACCCAGGGTTGAAAGAGTATATTACATTATAGACCAGAATGAATTCCTTATGTGCGAATTACCTACATATATTCACACATATAATGTAATATCGTGTGTGTGCTCAGGCATGCCTGACTCTTTGCAACCCCATGGACTATGGGTCGTGAGGCTTCTTCTCTGTCCATGGAATTTTCCAGAAAAGAATACTGGAATAATGTAATACACTCTTCCATAAAAGTATTACATCAGGTGTTGTTCTACTGGACTTAAGGCAGAGAAGATATGCTAAGCACCTGGGCCAAGAGAGAGAGTCAGAATCTGAGTTAGAAGCAGCTACCCTTTCAATAAAAAACGGATAAGGAATCTATTTTTTAAGAGCCCATTAGATATGTGATAAGCAGAAGAATGAGAATGAGATGGTTAGATGGCAGCACCGATTCAATGGACATGAACTTGAGTGAACTCTGGGAGATGGTGGGGGCACGGGGAGGCCTGGCATGATGCAGTCCATGGGGTCACAAAGAGCCAGACCTGACTTAGCAACTGAGCAACAAGAAGCAGAAGAATAACTCCTTAAAATATATCCATGTCTTTATACTGGGGTCAGTGAATATATTGTCTCATGTGGCAAAAGAGATTTTTAAAATGTGATTAAATTAAGGATCTTGAGCTGGGGAGATAATTCTGTATTATCCAGGTGGGTCCTATGTAACCACAAATATGCTTATAAGTGAAAGATGGATGCAAGAATTTAAGAGTCAGAGAAGGAGACATAATGAGGGAAACTAAGTCAGAGTCATGAGCATGACGAAGACCTGACTGATTGCCTTTGAGGATGCAATAGCCACCGCTGAAAGAATGCAGGCAGCCTCTAGAGTCAGAAAAAGGCCAAAGGAAGAATTCTCTCCTTGAGTTTCTAAAAGGAACACAGTCCCGATGACACTTTTTAGCCCTGTGAGGCCCATTCCATACTCTCACCTCCATATTGTTTCAAGTCACTAAATTTGTGGTCATGTGTTACAGCAGTAAGAGCCTACTACAAGAGAAGGAGAGTTACATGGCTCAAAACAGCCTGGAGTTAAAACTCCCCTCCTCCCCACCATTCTGTGCAAGACAAAGAACTCTCTCACCCGAAGGAAAAAATGGACATTAAGGTTGATTACGCCCAGCTCCCAGCCAGTCCCAGCCTCTGGCCGATCTCCAGAATTCCTTGCCCTAGCCGTTTAAGAGTTAACTAATCCGAACAACCTTGGAGAAAACAGGCCCCCTTAAGACAGTAGATTTCCACATATATGCCTATATATAGTTACTCTTTTCTTGGGTTAGTGCAGCAGCTCACTAATCTGATTGCTGCCCCTTCTCGCCTCATTAAAGGTGATCTGTTGCTGTAAAGTACCGGTCTCATTCTTTTTCCGAACCTAGCCTTCTCTAACTCCCTTACCCTACACTATTTGGTGCCGAAACCCAGAAGGCTGAGGTTCCTTTTTGTTCTCCACAGCCAGCTCTTTGGAGTGTGGAAGCCTGCCGAGCTCACTTTTCTGCCCGGGCTTCCAAGACCTCCTCGAGAGGATGCCCTGCCTTTGTGAGTAGTACAAGTTCTGTGTAAGGGCTTTATTGGTTTTCCATGTACCCCAAGGAATATTGGTCTCTCTCTGCCTCTTTTCTCTACACTTTCTTTTCCACGAAACCGACCAACTCCAGGACAGAGGCCTTTTGCCATTTGACCTCCCTCCATCCACCACGAATTCTTGCCTGACCCAGTAGCCCAGGTAAGCTCGGACAGCACTCTATAGTGCCATAGGCTATCGTCCTTTCCAGGCTCCCGGGGAACCCTCCGGCCAAAAGGCCCTCTGGGAAGGTACTTGGGGGACACACCTTGCTCCTTCAGAGTCTCTCTCTCTTTGCCCAGTCGAAAGATTAGGTGATGATCTTTTCTCTCAACTGGACAGTCGCTAGCTATTTGCTATTCGGTCAAGCCAATCCATCCCTTGGGACTCTCCCTTGGCCTGCGTAAAATGAAACCTCAAACCTTACTCTTGACCGATCTCAAGGTTCATGAACTCGAGTCACTTTGCATTCAAATTTGGCCTCAATACAAACTGGATAACCAAAACCACTGGCCTGAGTTCAGGACTTTTGCTTTCAATATTTTATCAGATCTCACTAACTTCCTCAAATGGAATGGCAAATGGTCAGAGGTCCCCTATATTCATACCTTCTGGGACCTTAGAAGCTATCCTATCAAATCCTCCTCTGCTTTCTCTCCCCCTCCATTACAAAAGAATCCACATCTAACGCCCCTAAAAGGCCCCCTAAACCCTCAACACCCAATTTTGAGCCCACAGATGAGCCTCCTCCCTACCGCCCTGGAGAAGAAACTTCCAGAGATGAGAACCCGTCCTCTAGTCATTCCTCCTCCAAAGCAGGAAGCAATGACTCCAAAACCCCAAAAGAGATTTCCACCCCTCCTCCACCGACCAAGACCCAGGCAAACACGTTTCCCCTCAGGTAGCAGAACTGGAGGGCCCTACAAGGGTTCATGTGCCTTTCTCAATTTCTGATATGAGCCAGATTGAAGAAAAATTTGGATCTTTGTCAGAAAATCCTACTAGAGATAGAAAAGAATTCCTCCTTACACAAGCATATCATATAACTTGGAATGATCTTTCAGTTCAGTTCAGTCCAGTGGCTCAGTCATGTCCTACTCTTTGCGACCCCATGAATCACAGCACGCCAGGCCTCCTGTCCATCACCAACTCCCGGAGTTCACTCAAACTCACGTCCATCGAGTCAGTGATGCCATCCAGCCATCTCATCCTCTGTTGTCCCCTTCTCTCCCTGCCCCCAATCCCTCCCAGCATCAGAGTCTTTTCCAATGAGTCAACTCTTCGCATGAGGTGGCCAAAGTACTGGAGTTTCAGCTTTAGCATCATTCCTTCCGAAGAACACCCAGGACTGATCTCCTTTAGGATGGACTGGTTGAATCTCCTTGCAGTCCATGGGACTCTCAAGAGTCTTCTCCAACACCACAGTTCAAAAGCATCAGTTCTTCGATGCTCAGCTTTCTTCACAGTCCAACTCTCACATCCATACATGACCACAGGAAAAACCATAGCCTTGACTAGACGGACCTTTGTTGGCAAAGTAATGTCTCTGCTTTTGAATATGCTGTCTAGGTTGGTCATAACTTTCTTTCCAAGGAGTAAGTGTCTTTTAATTTCATGGCTGCGATTACCATCTGCAGTGATTTTGGAGCCCCCAAAAATAAAGTCTGACACTGTTTCCACTGTTTCCCCATCTATTTCTCATGAAGTGATGGGACCAGATGCCATGATCTTAGTTTTCTGAATGCTGAGCTTTAAGCCAACTTTTTCACTCTCCTCTTTCACTTTCATCAAGAGGCTCCAATGATCTTTATTGCATTCTAAATACCACTTTAACCCCTGATGAAAAGGAATGGATATGGCAGGCAGCCCGGACTCATGCTGATCAGCTCTATAACCAAGATAGGACTAATCTGGTGGCTTATGATGCAGTCCCTTTAACTGAGCCATGGTGGACACACCAAGCAGGCAATGCTGGCATCCAGTACCTGCCTCATATGATTTTACCTGTTTATTAGAAGGAATGCTGAAAAGCTTTCACATTCAGGTTAACTATGATAAGATTAGGGAAGTGACTCAAGAAAAAGATGAAAATCCTGCCCTATTCCTTTCACGGCTTACTGAGGCAGTCCAGAAATACACTAATCTAGATATTTTCACCCCCGTCAGACTCCTATACTTACACGTCCAGTTCATAAGCCAGTCAGCCCTTGATATTCACCAAAACTACACCAGTTAGAGAAGGGTCCTGAAACCTCTCAGCAAGATCTCCTAGAAAAAAGCCTTAAAAATTTTCAACAATAGGGAGGAAGACGCAGAAAAAGAAAAGGAAAGAAAGGCCAAATATGCTTTATTCGCTGCAGCTATCCAAGAAAAAAATTCAACCCCTTTGGCCCATCAACCTTGGCCCACCTGTATGGGACCTAACCCTCCAGGTCCCTGTTTCAGATGTAACCAAACGCGACACTGGGCTAAGTCCTGCCCAAACCCCCAGCCACTCACCAAACCCTGCCCCGCCTGCAAACAATGGGGCCACTGGAAAATGGATTGTCCTCAGACACTACCCACCAAATCTTGGGGTCCACCCCAGGCCCAACAACAATGGGCTAGGAACCAGATGAGGGGAGGCCCTGGCACCCCAGACCATGGTTCCTCAGATGAGATGAGAAATGATCCAATTGTGTCTGGATTATTCCAGTGACGGAGCCCAAGCTCCAGACCCCAAGTCCACCCCATACAGATGGACCCAGAGCTTCGGGTAATTGGTACAGTGGCCGGACACAGAGGCTTGTTCCTAATAGACACTGGAGTGGCCTTTTCACTTTTAACCTCCTTTAAGGGCCCTCTCCAGCCTTCAAAAGTGGCCATTGAAGGGGTCTCAGGCATCCCTTTTTATCCCCAAATAACTGCTCCTCTCCTTTGTTCCTTTCATAAGGCAACACTAACACATTCTTTTATAGTAGTTCCTCAATGCCCAATGGCATTGATGGGACGTGATTGTCTGGCTAAGCTACAAATTTCTATAAACCTCCCATTCTTAGATCCTATATCAATTCTTTGCATCCAAATGGCACCTGAACCCTTGGCCAGCCCTCACTGCCAAAACCTGCCCCCTGACCTTCCCTGGATAGATCCTCAGGTCTGGGACACTGAAGCCCCATTGGTAGCCCAACACCATTCCCCTGTACAGGTTTTTCTTAAAAATCCCCCTCCAGTAATAACCCAAACTCAGTATACCCTGACCACAGAATCCTGACAAGGACTTAAACCAATTATCTCCCAATTGTTCAAAGTCGCCCTTTTGCGGCCTATCTGTTCTCCTCATAATACTCCTACACTGGCAGTCAAAAAGGGACCCCACTCCTGGTGTCTAGTCCAAGATCTTCACAAGATCAGTGAGGCCATTATACCCGTACACCCCGTGGTCACTAACCCCTATACCCTTTTCTTGCATATTTCCCCTGACACACTCTACTTCATGGTATTGGACCTCAAAGATGCTTTCTTTACTATACCTCTACACCACTCTTCACAGCCCCTATTTGCCTTCACCTGGACAGGCCCAGACACGTATCAATCTCAGCAATTAACCTGGACCGTTTTACCACAAGGGTTCAGAGATAGCTCTCATTTTTTTGGTCAAGCCCTTCAAAGGGACCTACAAACGTTAGACCTAAGCTCTACTCCAATATGTAGACGATTTATTGTTACGTAGTTCCTCTTGCCATAACTGCCTCATCCACACTGCAACAGTGTTAAATGCCCTAGGCAACTGGGGCACAGAGTCTCGCTCTCCAAAGCACAAATTGCTTCCACCATTGTCAATTACATGGGATTACTTCTCACTCCCACATCCAAAATAATTCCAGCTCAGAGACTTTGAGTCTTGACACAGACCCCCAGGCCCCAAACCAAGAGGGAACTTCTTTTTCTATTAGGTCTATGAAACGTCTTCTGAATATGGGCCCCAAATTTTGCCCTCCACGCAAAACCTCTCTAGCAAGCTATTTGAGGAAACTTAGATGAACCCTTATTGGCCCCTACCTCTCTCCACACCCCAGTACACTCTTATCAAACACTTACTACAGGCCCCTTCTCTTTACTTACCTGATTACGCCAAACCTTTTATCTTTTTGTACATTCCTGACAAGGACATGTCTTAGGGATTCTGTGCCCAAAATGGGGGGACGATTGAGCAACTTTACTTTCACTTTTCACTTTCATGCATTGGAGAAGGTAATGGCAACCCACTCCAGTGTTCTTGCCTGGAGAATCCCAGGGATGGGGGAGCCTGGTGGGCTGCCGTCTATGGGGTCACACAGAGTCGGACACGACTGAAGCGACTTAGCAGCAGCAGCAGCAGCAGCATGGGGGCCTCTAGCTTAGTTATCTAAACAACTTGATCTCATCACGCTCGGATGGCCACCTTGTCTTCAGGCTCTAGCTGCAACTACCCTCTTAATACCTGAAGGCCCCAAACTAACCCGAAATGCTCCTCTAAATGTATGCTCACCTTGTTCCTTCAAAGATTTACTCTCTCACCGGGCTTTCCTTTCTCTGCCCCTGCTTGACTACAGATCCTCCATGCACACCTCCTCAACCCATCCCTTTCTTTTATGCCTTGTAAACCTCTTAATCCTGCTAGATTACTCCCTACACCAGGTCCAGGAACAGCACACCTATCTCATGACTGTGTTCAGACCTTAGATATGACACTTAATCCCTTTGAACATATAACCAATCAGCCCCTTACTGACCCCACAGTCCCATCCTGGTTCATAGATGCCACTGCTCAGAAACAAGCCCCATCTGGGGCTGGATACGCCATAGTCCAGGGACAGCCCGACAAAGCTATCCCCCCTCGCCTCATCAAGTCAGCCACACTCCCAGCTCATACATCCTCACAACAAGCTGAACTGATAGCTCTTACACAAGCTTTGACCCTAGCCAAAGAATGAAAGATAAACATTTACACTGACTCCAAGTGTATCTATATTATATTACATTCTAACATTATAATCTGGAAGGAGAGGGAATTCTTGACTCAGAGGTCACACCTGTTCTCAATGCTTCTTTTATTTCTGAACTCCTCCATATGGCACAGCCCCAAAACAAGCCGCTGTAACACATTGCCGGGGACATTAGCAACATGGTCCTATCTCCTTTTATAACAATATAGCAGATCACGAAGCAAAGTGGCAGGCTGCCTGTTAGTCCTGTCTTATCGGTTCAGTTCAGTTCAGTCGGTCGGTCGTGTCCAAATCTTTGTGACCCCATGAATCGCAGCACACCAGGCCTCCCTGTCCATCACCAACTCCCGGAGTTCACTCAGATTCACGTCCATCGAGTCAGTGATGCCATCCAGCCATCTTATCCTCTGTCGTCCCCTTCTCTTCCTGCCCCCAATCCCTCCCAGCATCAGAGTCTTTTCCAATGAGTCAACTCTTTGCATGAGGTGGCCAAAGTACTGGAGTTCAGCTTCAGCATCATTCCTTCCAAAGAAATCCCAGGGCTGACCTCCTTCAGAATGGACTGGTTGGATCTCCTTGCAGTCCAAGGGAATCTCAAGAGTCTTCTCCAACACCACAGTTCAAAAGCATCAACTCTTCGGCGCTCAGCTTTCTTCACAATCCAACTCACATCCATACGTGACCACTGGAAAAACCATAGCCTTGACTAGATGGCCCTTTTTTGGCAAAGTAATGTCTCTTCTTTTCAATATGCTATCTAGGTTGGTCATAACTTTTCTTCCAAGGAGTAAGCATCTTTTAATTTCATGGCTGCAGTCACCATCTGCAGTGATTTTGGAGCCCCAAAAAATAAAGTCTGACACTGTTTCCACTGTTTCCCCATCTATTTCTCATGAAGTGATGGGACCAGATGCCATGATCTTTGTTTTCTGAATGTTGAGCTTTAAGCCAACTTTTTCACTCTCCACTTTCACTTTCATCAAGAGGCTTTTTAGTTCCTCTTCACTTTCTGCCATTAAGGGTGGTGTCATCTGCATATCTGAGGTGATTGATATTTCTCCCGGCAATCTTGATTCCAGCTTTTGCTTCTTTCAGCCCAGCGTTTCTCATGATGTACTCTGCATATAAGTTAAATAAGCAGGGTGACAATATTACTATAGCCCAAATTGACAAGCCTAACATCTTCACATTACTTTCATATTTACATTCCCTTTTCCACCCCTCTGCAAAAGAATTTAAGGCTTTCCTTCGGAACTTTATTGAGCTGACTAAGGACGATGTGACTTATTTAAATAATCTGACCCAAACTTGTACCATTTGTCAGCGGACAAATCCTAATTCTAACATTCGCCCACCCACCAAATTTGCAGACATCTTCCCACACAAGACTGGCAGGTAGATTTCAGCCACATGCCATCTGTAAAAAGGGTTAAATTTCTCCTAGTCTTCGTAGATACATTTTCTGGATGGATCGAAGCTTTCCCGACTACTAACAAACAAGGCCCTACTGTGGCTCGCTTTATTCTTACTGAAATCCTCCCCAGATTTGGAATGCCTTCCTCCCTCCAGTCTGACAACAGGCCCGAGTTCACATCCCAAATGACACAAAATATTGCACTAGCCCTTCAAGTTCCTTGGAGGTTTCACATTCCTTATCATCCCTGGTCTTCCTATAAGGCTGAGAGAGCTAACTGAGTCCTAAAAGTAACTCTGACCAAATTAACAATTGAACTTCACCAAGACTGGACTAAACCCCACTCTTTAGCCCTCTTAAAGGTCTGGGCCTTACCAAAAACACCCTTAAATATCAGTCCATTCAAGGCCACGTATGGGAGGCGCATAGTACCTTTAGGTTGTCCCCTCTCCCGGGACAGTCCCAAACTGCCATCCCATCTTCCTTTTCCTTTACTTGCCCAGATACGAGCTGCCCTTTGGCAACATATGGATGACTTACTCCCTCGACCACATCCTAATCTTCCACATCCCAATCTCCTTTCAAATAGGAGGCAAAGTCTATATGACAATTCAGCCCCATGCAGATCTAACCCCAAAATGGTAAGGTCTCTACATGGTAATTCTGCTGACCCCTACCGCTGCAAAATTAAAAGAAATCACTGCTTGGGTACACATCACTCATCTAAAAAAGATTGTGCAGCCCAACGATGAAAATGCTTGCCGGGGTAATACTTACCAAGTTTCTCACACAGGCCCTACAACTCTCAAGTTCTCGTGGCTTCCATCGGCCCCAACTGGCTACGGATGAGCCTGTCAGTTTCACGGCGGCAATTATTCCTGGAACAACTTCTGGCAGATATTTGGGTCTTGAGTCCTCAAGGATCCAAGTTTGAACACGTTGAAGATTACATCTCCACCCTGTGGCTACAGAGAACCTTTTATAACTTTTACACCTTCTCGGACCATTCATTTTTATCACCTACTCACCTTTGGGCCTTGTTTGTTTAATCTTTTCCAGGGATTCCTCCAAGACCGAATCTGAGCCCTTTCCCGAGACCAAGTCAAGACTGTTCTTTTGCTCGAGACCCTGATGGCTAGAATAGAAATCAACACTACGGGCCTTAGACTTCCTTCCTCCCAGACCACACACCCCTGACCCTCATTTATCAGCACGAAGAAGCCCTGAACATTAACGATGCCCACCTCTCTTTCTCTTTTTATATATATTCCTTAGGGTCTGGAATGAAGGAAAGTTACACGGCTCAAAATAGCCTAGAGTTAAAACGCCCCTCCTCCTCACCATTCTATGCAAAACAAAGAACTCTCTCTTGGGAAGAAAAAAAATGGACATTAAGATTGATTATGCCCAGCTCCCAGCCTGTCCCAGCCTCTGGCTGATCACCAGAATTCCTTGCCCTAGCCGTTTAAGAGATAACTAATCTGAACAGCCTTGGAGAAAACAGGCCGCCTTAAGACAATAGATTTCCACATATATGCCTATATACACTTCACTCTTTTCTTGGGTTAGTGCAGCAGCTCACTAATCTGACTGCTGCCCCTTCTCACCTCATTAAAGGTGATCTGTTCCTGTAAAGTGCCAGTCTCGTTCTTTTTCTAAACCTCGTCTTCTCTAACTCCTTTACCCTACAACAAGGTTATTAAGCTTTCAAAACTCTGGTCCCAAACACTTGGGAATCACATTGTAATAAAAAATTTGAAAGAATTATTGCACTATTTATATGTAGAGAAAATCAATGTTGAAGGAAAGAAGGAAGGGAGAGAGGGAAGGAAGGAAAGAAGTAAATCTAATTTAGCAAGTTCACAAAAACACTAGGATTGCTCAAAATTCAAAGCATTTTGAAGAAATGTTCTTCAAAATTAGAACTACTGAGAGGAGAAATGTTAGGAAGCCTTGTAAGTAATTACAATTTTTTAACTGAAAAAAAAAAGTTTAGAATAATGTGTGAGATCCAAAAGCTGAACTTATTAACACAACAAAAATAGACTGATGGACTTCAAAAATAAATTTATGGTTACCAAAGAGAAAAGGTTGGGGAAGGGATAAAAGGAGTTTGGGATTAACATATACACACTATTATAAACAAAATAAAAAATCAACAGGGACCTATCGTATGTCACAGGGAACTCTACTCAATAGTCTGTAATAACCTACATGGGAAGAGAATCTGAAAAAGTATAACTGAATCACTTTGCTGTACACCTGAAACTAACACAAAATTGTAAATCAATTATAATCCAGTATAAAATAAAACTTAATTAAAAATGTAATAGGAATGAGACGAAAAAGGGGTAAAGATAAGCAGCATTGCTCAATAAACCTAAGGATTGCAATAACGGACTGAGGTCTTTTGGGGGGTAGGCCTCAAGTTTTATCCATTTTTAAATACTCTTAATTTACCATAGTACCTAACATAAAGTTGGCAGTTAATAAATATTTGTTGCATAAATATATATAGGCTCTAGAGAAGCAGGATCTAGAGAGAGAGGGAGAGACAGCAACACAAATAGAAAATAAACGTTCATTCATTCATTCATTCAACAAAATTGTTCAGTGTTGATTTTTTTTACTCTACTTTTCTTAAATTTTTAAAAAATTTTTATTTTTACTTTATTTTGCTTTACAATACTGTATTGGTTTTGCCATACATTGACATGAATCAGTGTTGATTTTATGCAAGGTGAGAAAGATTAGTAAGAAAAATACAGTCCCTGCTGTCATGAAGCTTCAAAAATTCTTTCTCCTTCAAATATCCTCCAGTCTTTAAGCATCTTTGCCATCAGTTTCCCAGGGAGATATAGCTTTAATTTCATAAATTACTATTTCAGCTTGTCAGGTTTTTATATGCTCAAAAATCTGAATTGCCTGAGGCCACTATTTACTTATTTTCCATTCTGTGCCAATGGAGTCAAGTTATTTTAAAGAGCATTTTTCATAGTCTGTTAAAAAGGAAAAAAAAAAAAAAAGACCAAGCTCCACAGTCCACCAAGTCCTCAATGGAATCCCCTGCTTCTAGCTTTGGAGTTTCCATCACCTCCCTACTGTCTGAAACCAGTTGAGAAAACTCAAGCAATACAGTAAGAGAGGATGTCCCAAGCACAAAGAGAAAATATTTAAAATAAATATAAGGGAAAAAAAGAAGGAGGAGAAGGGGACGACAGAGGACGAGATGGTTGGATGGCATCACCAACTCAACCAACATGAGTTTGAACAAACTCTGGGAGGTGGTGAAGGACAGGGAAGCCTGGTACGCTGCAGTCCATGGGGTCGCAGAGTTGGGCATGACTGAGTGACTGAACAGAAACAACAACAAAGAAAAATAATTGAATTAATGACTGAGTTAGATGACATATTCTCATACGCCCTCAGTCTACCAGGAATTTTGCTATTGATACATTCACAGGATACCCCAGTGCAGTAGAAATTGCTGTATAGTACACATGTTCAATAAATGAATGAATGCCTGATGGTCAAGATTGGAGCCGAATTCTTCTTCCCAGAAGCAAACCTGTCTTCTATTAATAAATACTATTAATAAATAGTATTCCCAGGTGGGTCAGTGGTAAAGAATACATCTGCCAATGTAGGAGACATGGGTTTGATCCCTGGGTTGAGAAGATCCCCTGGAGAAGGAAATGGCAACCCCCTCTAGTATTCTTGCCTGGAAAATCTCATGGACAGAGCCTGGCAGGCTACAGTCCATGGGGTCACAAAAGAGTCAGATATGATTCAGAAACTAAACATCAAAACATACATACTGGGAGCCCTAGAGAATTGTTGTTGTTGAGTCACTAATTATTGTCCGAAACTTTGTGACCCCATGGACTGCAGTACAACAGGTTTCCCTGTCCTTCACAATCTCCCAGAGTTTGTTCAAATTCATGTCCAGTGAGTCTATGATGCCACACAACCATCTCATCCTCTGTCACCCCCTTCTTCTCTGCCCTCAGTCTTTCTTAGCATCAAGATCTTTTCCAACATGTCAGCTCTTTGCACCAGGTGTCCAAAGTACTGGAGCTTCAGCTTCAGTATCAGTCCTTCTAATGAATATTCAGGGTTGATTTCCTTTAGGATTGACTGTTTTGGTCTCCTTGTTGTCCAAGGGACTCTCAAGAGTCTTCTCCAACACCACAGTTCTAAAGCATCAATTCTTCAGCACTCAGCCTTCTTTATATTCCAGTCCTCACATCCATACATGACTCCTGGAAAAACCATAGCTTTGACTATACAGTCCCTTGTCAGCAAAGTGATATCGCTGCTTTTTAATAGACTGTCTAGTTTTGTCATAGTTTTTCTTTCAAGGATCGATTATCTTTTAGGAGGGTTCTAATTCATTTTCAGTTTGAATGCTGATGGAGAAGGCAAGCAGAGATAAGCATTTAACAGTTTAGTCATCCCTTGTTTAGTTTAGTAATCTGCACCATGGCCAACTTCACTCAGAGCCAACCCGGACTCAAAGCCTGGAAAGTCAGATCTTCATGCTTGTGGCAAATTTAAGCAAGGAGACAGCAGAGTGTTGCAATGTTGTACAGATTTAGAAGAAAAGCAAATGGGAAACTGTTTCTTTAATTTTGTGACTTTGGCTAGATGAATACTTTTTTAAAAATTCATTAGAAACTGTTTTGAGTGCCAGCCCAAAGAAGTTTTATGAAGTAGACAAAATGTTTTTGATCTTCTTAAGCCTCATCTTGGCTTCCTCCCCTGCCCTCTCACCTTGCTCCGCTCAGAGAGGCTCTCCCTGCACTGACTTCTGGTATCAAATCTGGATGCTAAGGGCCTTCCCTCATTGGGAGTACTGGCTTCATTAATTCCCAGCTGACTAAGACAATACTTTGCTCCCAGATCCATCCCCCAAAGTCTACAGCATCCCTCCTAAGAAATCCTACCCTTTAACACAGAGGGTATGGAAACATTTTCTTGGCCTCAAGAAATGCAAATTAGCACACATGATATTCATCAAAAAGGCTCCTCAACCAGCTGAAGTCTTATTGTAAGTCTGATCATGGCCACCCCTCTGGAACTCCTGTTCAAGTGAATGCAGTGTGTCAGGAGTCAGACAAATAGCGTCACAGCATGTAGAGATCAAATCCTGAGCTAGAAGGTTCTGCTGGCTTACAAATGAGGAAGATGACCCAGGAAGAGCGGCCTTTATTAAATACTGTCACGTGCTGTTCTAGTGTGTTCCTGGATATCAGGTTCAGTTTTGGAATAGCCAGCAAACGCATCCCAAGGGTGGGGCATGCTTCTGTAAAGTTCTGTTTCCTGTTCCTGTTTCAATGTTCTTTTATCTTTGGAAAGTAACCTCATAGAATTTCACTGTATTATGAACAGCTCTGCCAAGGATGTATTTTTAATTTCCTTTAATGATTTTAGTATATATATCAAAACCATCTAATTCTTAAATAGATACACACTGTGTGTGTGTTTAGGAAGTGATATTGTTTTCAAAAAGAGAAAAACTGTGTAAGTACTACTGCTGTGCATAATATTATGCCGATCTAAGACATACCAGTTAAAATTTGCTTTGGAATATAATTCAATAATATACACAATATCACCTTCCTTATAGCCATTTAGCGTAGTAACAGCACATGTGGCCTGAAGTTGACTTTAAGCTCAGGGAAAAGGTTCATTAGTGCAATAGGGTTGTTTAGGTGGGTGGTTTGTCAATATGTCTAAAGTGGTATATATAGTAATCATTTTTATGACCATAAGCACTGGAGAGGCTATTTTAAAATTACAACTGGGGAAAGATAAAAACACAGACTCTAATCACTGTGGTTGTTGCCTGTCATTTTAGATATATATTTTTTGTTGGTTGCCACTAGCAACAAGAAAATTAAGCTGAAGAAGTTTTTATCAAATAAATACTGCTTTTTACCTCCCTGATCATATACTATTAACATGTTGCACTGAAAAGTAGTCAAGTAAAAAATAAAAATCAATAATCTGAGATATGAATTCTTTGATGGAACTTTAAAAAATCTTAAAAACAACAATCATCAATCATAAAGATGACATTCCTGGAATCATAAAAAATAACCTCCACTGAGTTCATGAGCATCTTTCATCTTGCAGTGTGTGGAACAATGAGATTTCTTCTCTAGCCCCCATAAACAGAGGCAGAGATCAAATTAAGTATCCAGTATTTGAACCAGAAATTGCTCTGAGCTCTAGCATCGATGACTGTAATCCTGAGGTCTTTGATCATTAAAATAGAATGTGTCTTTAAAAAAGAAATAGAAAACCTTAATAGCACAAAAATAATATATTCACAGCTGCAGCTACTCTTAAATGAGCATTTATTACACCAGGCGCTGTGCTAGATGTTTACATATCATAACTCATTTGATTTTCATGTGTCTGCAGTCTACTTTTTCTTTCGTATATGTGGAAATAGAAACTCAAAGAAGTTAATTAATTTGCCTAAAGTCACCAGTGACCAAGGGGTGACAAAGGAGACTAAAGTTGGTTTTGCGCAACTTCAAAGGCTCTATTCTTTTCACCTTGCCAGGCTCGCTCTCCGAAAAAGCAGAAACCTCTTAATTATTTGCATTGTAGGTATATACTGTTGTAGGTCAAGGAGGTAAAAAAACAGAGGATTCCTTGTGTTTCAGGACTTTTCACAGCACACTGCAACCCTGGAGGTAGGAAAACTGACATTCAAACCCATTAAAGGATATGTTCCAGTACTTTGGCCACCCGATGCAAAGAGCCAACTCATTGGAAAAGACCCTGATGCTGGGGAAGATTGAGGGCAGGTGGAGAAGCGGGCGACAGGATGAGCTGGTTGGATGGCATCACCGATGAACATGAGTTTGAGCAAACTCTGGGAGATAGCGAAGGACAGGGAAGCCTGGCGTGCTGCAGTTCCTGGGGTCACAAAGAGTCAGACACAACTTAGCAATTGAACAACAACAACAAAGGGAAATAAGATTACAGAAACACTAGGTGCACAGCTAGTACTTGAAATCAGGTTTGTCTGACTCAAGTGCACATTCATAAAAATCATCTTTGATGAGAATTTTTATTGAATAGAGTTATGTTTCAGAGGGTAGTATTTGATCTATGGTGTGGCCTAATCTATATACATCACAAATTGCTGTATGACAAAGTTCTATATTTTCTAGTTTTCATCAAATCTCATTTAATATGTACACATATTTTTTCTTATTCTGCTTGCATGGAGAAAAAAAATGAAAGAAAAGTCACAATGGAGCTAAAGAATGTTATGGTCAAACAGCATAAGAATAAAATTCTATTGCTTATGTATAACATATCTAAAGTTTTGCTGAGTTTTGTGAATGCCACTTAAAGGGGGAAAAAAAATCCCAACTCAAATGGAAATTAAAAGCAAAAATTTATTGATCAGATGGTAATTTCCTATAGATTAAATTGTAACTGACATTCTTACAAGTGTGCATGGCATTTGCAAATTTCAACATATTAAACTGCAGCGAGAATGGGAGCCCTCTCTTCTAGAGACAGTTCTCCTGGAGACCTTGTATTAAGACCAAGTTCAGCCCTTCAGATCCTGAATAAAATCTCCATAGGACTGTACTGTATATTGCTGTGAGCCAGCAAAGGCAACGTTGGAGAGAAATAGAGAAAAAGGTTTTAAGGGTGCTAAATAGCAGAAAGAGATAAGGGAAGCATAGAAAAGTGACAGGCACAACATAAGATTATGGTAACATTTAAAGTTTTCCAATGCTATTAAAATAATACCTGCCTCCTAACACTGTTTGTACTGAGGCCAAATGACAGTGTCAATAGGACCCCCATGATGGATGTTTCTACACAGACGTGGCAACACTGAGGGGCATTCAACCCCCTCAGACCTGTAGTCCTCACATTTGGCATCCCCCAACCACTCAGCCTCTTTCCCTCTGGATTTTGGCTTTGTTAACTTTCTATACTGTTGTGTGTGTGTGTGTGCATGTGTGTGCGTGTTTTTTAATTTCACCCACTTCTGCTCTATTTCTTTCCTTGTTTATATTTTCATTTCGCTTTGCTTTTCATTTCCAACCTTCTTTAGATGGAACTTCAGAACAATGATTTTAGACCTTTCTTCTTCCCTTAAATAAGCATTTAGAAACTTAAATTTCTCAAAAAGACCTAAACAGACATTTCTTTAAAGAAGACATACAGATGGCTAACACATGAAAAGTTGCTCAACACCACTCATTATTAGAGAAATGCAAATTAAAACTACAATGAGATACCACTTCACACCAGTCAGAATGGCCATCATCAAAAGGTCTACAAACAATAAATACTGGACAGGGTGTGGAACATTCTTGCACTGTTGGTGGGAATGTAAATTGATACAGCCACTATGGAAGACGGTATGGAGATTCCTTAAAAAACTAGGAATAAAACCACCATATGACCCAGCAATCCCACTCCTAGGCATATACTCTGAGGAAACCAAAACTGAAAAAGACACATGTATCCCGTTGTTCATTGCAGCACTATTTACAATAGAACATGGAAGCAACCTAGATGTTCATCAACAGATGAATGGATAAAGAAGTTGTGGTTCATATACACAATTGAATATTATTCAGTCATAAAAGGAATGCATTTTGAGTCAGTTCTAAAGAGGTGGATGAACTTAGAACCTATTATACAGAGTGAAGTAAGTCAGAAAGATAAATATCGTATTCTAACGCATATATATGGAATCTAGAAAAATGGTATTGAAGAGTTTATTTACAGGGCAGCAATGGAGAAACAGACATAGAGAAAAGATTTATGGACATGGGGAGAGGGGAGGAGAGGGTGAGATGTATAGAAAGAGTAACAGGGTAACTTACATCACCATATGTGAAATAGATAGCCAATGGGAATTTGCTGTATGGCTCAGGAAACTCAAACAGGGGCTCTGTATCAACCTAGATGGGTGGGATGGGGAGGGAGGTGGGAGGGAGGTTCAAAAGGGAGGGGATATATGTATACCTATGGCTAATTCATGTTGAGGTTTGACAGAAAACAACAAAATTCTGTAAAGCAATTATCCTTCAATAAAAAAATAGATTAATTTAAAAAATTTAAATTTCTCTAGAAGTGCTACTTTTGCTGCATTCTACATATTTTGATACATTGCCATTTTATTATTCAGTCTTAACTATTTCCTAATTCTCTTATTGCTTTTTAGATCTACAGTTTATTTAGAAGTCCAAAATTCCAAAAAAAATATGAGATTTTCCTTGATATGTCATTGTTTTTGATTCTTAACTGTAGTGGTTCAAAATAATATTCTATGATTTTGTGAAAATTAATAAGCATAACCTCAATTAAAATAGAGTCATGAGGCCAGATGGAGGAGCCCTCACACCCTTTGATGACAGCAAATCCCAACAGGAAGAAAGAAGACTTCCTCTTCTTACCTACCAAGAACTCAGCCAATAAGAGATCATCACAACTCACCAGTGAGAAGCAACTATACTTGAAGTCTCAGTTCCTCCAATGGACTCTTTAATTACTTTATAACTTCCTTTCTCCCTCATTAAAAGATGTCTCCTTCCCTTGCTGTTTGGCAAATTCCACAGTTGCTCACCATGATTGCAGACCCTGAAATGCATTTCTTTGCTGATCCCAAGCAAACCCATTTTTGTTGTAGAAATAACTGGCAGTCTACTTGGTTCAGGTCAATAATTTTAATTCTTTCAAATTTATGGAGGCTCATTTTATTGCCCAGCATAGTGTGAGGATCATGCCCATGTTTAAAGACTGTGTATTTTCCAGTTGTTTGGTGCAGCCTCCTATAAACATCAGATAGATTGTGACGGTTGACAGTGTTGCTCACTTCATCTATGTCCTTATTGATTATTTTGTCTAGTCTATCAGTTAGTGAGAGAGGAATGTTTAAATCTCCAAATATGACTGTGGAATTGCCTACTTCTCCCTTTAATTCTGTTAATTTTGCTTCATGTATTTGGAAGCACAGTTATTAGCCATTGTGATATAATGAAAAATAAACATATGGTTTTCATCCCCAGTCCTGGTAGAGGTACAGGGCTCCTAGAACCCCCAGAATTTCCTGTCTTTTTATGTACTAATGAGATAACTCAGGGAAGGGCCCTAGGTAGCTTTAGGATGTGGGCTGGTCACCTTTCTGCATGTTAAGTCACTTCATTCATGTCCAGCTCTTTGCAACCCTATGGACTGTAGCCAACCAGGCTCCTCTGTCCATGGGATTCTCCAGGCAAGAATACTGGAGTGGCTTTCCATGCCTGTCTCCAGGGGATCTTCCTGACCTAGGGATCGAACCCACATCTCTTATGTTTCCTTGCATTAGCAGGCAGTTTTTTACCACTAGCGCCACCTGGGAAGTCCAATAACAAGTGATTTTAATGAATGGTGTCTACATGATAAAACTTTCATTAAAAAAACCCTTAAAGACAAGGTTTGGGGAGTTTCTGGACTGGTGGACACCCTAAGGTGCCAGGAAGGTGATGTGCCCAGAATGAACATGGATCCTCTGCACCCCTTTCCCTGATACCTTGCATGATACATGTTTTCCATTTGAGTTGTTCTGAGTTGTACACTTTAGGGTAAACAGATAATTTTTTAAGCAAAGTACTTTCCTGAATTCTGTGATTCATTTTAGGAAATTATTGTATCTGAGGCAGGCTCAAGAGAACCTCCAAACTTGTATTCTGTCTGGCAGAAGTGTAAGTCTCCTGGGGACCCCATTTCTGGTTGGTGTCTGAAGTGGGGGGCAGTCTTCTAGGATTCAGCCTTTAACTCTTGTGGTTATACCATGTCTGAATAGTTAGTATCACAACTGAATAAACTGAACTGAATGTAGGACCACAGTTGGCATCAGAGAATTGGTTGGTGTTAAGAAAAAAATACACAGGTCTATAAACATTTATAATTGCTATGGTTTCCTGATGAATTGATTCTTTTATCATTATGAAATAATCCCACTTACCTCTAACAATACTCGTTGTCTTGAAGAATGCTTTATCTGGCATTTTTTGGTATATCTTTTTATATCTTTACATTTAAAGTGTATCTCTAGACAACATGTAATTTTTTAAAGTTCATTTTGATCTTCTCTGTTTCCAACATCATCTAATAGAACTTTCTGGAATGATGCAAATGCTCTATCTCTGGACTATATAATATGGTAGCCACTATCCACATGTAGCTATTGAGCACATGAGATATGGCCAATACAACTGAGAAACTGGATTTCTGATTGTATTTAATTAATTTATAATTAAATAGCCACATATGGCAGTGTCAGCCATACTAAAGAGCACAGGTTTAGTTTGTGAACATTTAACGTAATTGCTGACATGGTTGGACACAGGTCTACATTCTGCTTGTGTTCTGTTTTGTGTCCCTCTTGGATAATTTCTATTGGTCTGTTTCCAAGTTGTCTGACGTTTTACTTCATCATATGAGCTTTAAGTGCTCTGCACGTTCCTTTCTTCTTCTCCGTCATTTGGAAGCATACATTCACTGGTCAACAGTCAGTTAAATGATTTTCAACTTTTTGAGGAATTTTCTGAATTCCCATAAGTCAGACCATCCCCCTCCTCTTTGCCCCTACTATGTCATACACGTTTCTCCCTCCTGGTACCTCTGATCTCGTTACTAGCTCTGTCTCCTCCTCCTAAGCTGTCCATGTCTTATTCGTCTTTGATGTGTCCTGTGATCTGTTCTCCTAACAACATATTGATTCTTCTTTCTTTTACATCATTTTTAAAATCTTATGATAAGATCCACTAGAAGTAACACTATTTCCTACACTATGATTTTTATCTGCCATGGACTATGCAGATATGAATAACATTGTTCTCAGATTCATTTGACTGAAAACGTTATGAAAGAATTGCATCTCAGAAAAACCCCTAACAACAGCACATCCTTTGTCAAGATGGGGCCTTGTTGCTATTAGACTGAATTGAAATCCACACCAATGGAAATAATTTAATCAGCTAAAGGGATTCTGGATTCTAGCAAAGAAGAGAATGTAGGATTCTGAATGTAAATTGTGAAATTGGCAGCAAAATATTTAGTTTTCACTGAGGAGACAAAACCACCTGCTGATTATCACTCTCTGTAAATGGAAGGACCCATTTCCTGGAACTTTTGGTGTATTCTCTGAGCATAAAGCTGGTGTAGTAGAAAGAACAAAGACTAAAGAGCAAAACAAAGACCTGGCTTTGAATCCCAGGTCTTCTGCTTACTAGTTGTGCAGCCTTTGACAGGTTCTATAATCTATCTGAGACTGATTTATCTATAATATATGAAAAATGCTACATAATTTTGCCATTATTATAAATACTTAAAATTGTATATTTAAAGTCACTGGAAAATAAAGTTTACCTTGAACAAATAGAAATTAATGTTATTATCTTTATAAGCTTTATCATTATTACTTTTATTTGTAGTATATATCTAACCAAGTTCATTGGAAACCATTTAAAGCATATTAAAGCTAATTTGGTAGCTACTTGGCTTAAAGCTCAACATTCAGAAAACTAAGATCATGGCATCTGGTCCCATCACTTCATGGCAAATAGATGTGGAAACAGTGGAAACAGTGTCAGACTTTATTTTTTTGGGCTCCAAAATCACTGCAGATGGTGATTGCAGCCAGGAAATTAAAAGACGCTTACTCCTTGGAAGGAAATTTATGACCAATCTAGATAGCATATTCACAAGCAGAGACATTACTTTGCCAACAAAGATCCGTCTAGTCAAGGCTATGGTTTTTCCAGTGGTCATGTATGGGTGTGAAAGTTGGACTGTGAGGAAAGCTGAGCGCCAAAGAATTGATGCCTTTGAACTGTGGTGTTGGAGAAGACTCTTGAGAGTCCCTTGGACTGCAAGGAGATCCAACCAGTCCATTCTGAAGGAAATCAGCCCTGTGTGTTCTTTGGAAGGACTGATGCTAAAACTGAAACTCCAATACTTTGGCTACCGCATGGAAAGAGTTGACTCATTGGAAAAGACTCTGATGCTGGGAGGGATTGGAGGCAGGAGGAGAAGGGGACAACAGAGGATGAGATGGCTGGATGGCATCATCGACTCGATGGACATGAGTTTGTGTGAACTCTGGGAGTTGGTGATGGACAGGGAGGCCTGGCGTGCTGGGATTCATGGGGTTGCAAAGAATCAGACACAACTGAGCAACTGAACTGAACTGAATTTGGCAATATATTTTGTACAAACTTAAAAGTCTCCAAAGTTTTGTTTCATTTTAGCTGTCCCTAGGACTTAACAATTCAACCCCTGAGAAGGAAATTTTAGACCAAAAGAGATACTCCAGGATCATACATAAACGGCAGAAAAAAGCTATTTTACTGAGAACCAGGTGCCAGATTATATGCTAAATCACTATCTGGTTTAATCCTTTAAACGATCATTAAGAGTAGGGGCTCTTGTAAAAGAAGAAAACAAAGCCTTTTAGAGATTAAACAATTTGCCCAAGCTCATGCAGTAAGATACAAGCTGGGGTTCAAAGGCAAGTCTTTAAAACCCTTGCTCTTTAATTACCACTCAAAACTCTTTCCCAGATGATCCAAACCCTCTGTTTTCCAGTCCTGCTGGTGTGCGTAGAGGCCAGTCCAGGGTGTGCACTTTCTTTACCATCTGAGCCACCAGGGAAGCCCGTAGGGTGTGCACTTTCTTGGTAAAGCCAATGGTAAAACCAACTTGAACCATAAAAATGCTTTAACATCAAGAAACCACATCATTTTAAAGATGCTACAAATTAATGTTTCTATTAAAGTGAGAAGGAAATGGCAACCCACTCCAGTATTCATGCCTGGAAAATCCCAGGGATGCAGGAGCCTGGTGGGCTACAGTCCATGGGGTCGCAAAGAGTCGGACACGACTGAATGACTTCACTTTATTTATTTAAGCAAGAAGTGACATAGCACTCATGCAACCAATATTGGAAGGCATTAAAAATCCTAACACTCGGATTAGCTTTTCTTCAAACACTTAGGTAATGTTTTTCACTAATGCTCAAGTGTTCTCCTGTCAGAGTTGTCTCTGCCCTGTTTACCAATGGGAAAAACAGAGCCCACTTATATCCGGACACCACCCACACATCACCCACACAACAGAGTGAATCACAGCTCAGAGCTAGTGAAGTTCTCTTCTTCATCATCAAGACTTTCCCTACTTTGTTGCTTCAGCTTAATGAATGAGAAACTTAAAGGAGAAGATGAGGATTAAAGGGACCATAGATACTAAAATGCATCCACAGTACACCCGTGGCGGATTCATGTTGATGTATGGCAAAACCAATACAATATTGTAAAGTAATTAGCCTCCAATTAAAATAAATAAATTTATATTTAAAAAAAGAGACTACATTTCTAAATGGATTTGGAGACAGGAAATCAACAGTCTAACCTGAAGACTGGCATTCTCTTCCTCTGATAGTATCTAAAATTAAAGAAAGATTCTGTAGTCCTTATTAAGAGTAAACACAAAGTAAATGTTGGTTTTAATTCCTTAATATTTGGAATGTGTGTATGTCTAAGTGAGATGAAATGGAGTTTTAAGATTTCAGCTCTAACAAATTCCTCTTGAAGAACTATCATTATGATGGTTACATACATTTAATTGGAGCTGTTTAGAGAGCCGCTAATTCCAACTGAATTTCTGTGTGTGTGTGTGTGTGTGTTTTTTTTTTTTTTTTTTACTGTGACTTAGGTTGCCCCTAAATTCTTACCTAGCACAGAAAAGCTGTGTATGTGTCTGGAAAAGAAAAAAGTTATTTCAAGTTTTTTAGACTGTGGCTTTTGCTAATTTTTTAAGTGCATTTTTCTTTTTTCTAGTGGCTCTTCTAACACAAAATAAGAATGCTCAAGAAAATAAGAAAATTCACTGACTGTTTCATTACTAAAATATCCAGGCTCAGAGTTCAATGTTTTTGGTTTTCAAAATCTTGAAAGGGCCTATTATTTATAGATTACAGTTTTCAAAGGGAAGGAACTAATCTACCTAATGCATTTTCCTTGAAAAATAAAGCATGACAGGGATGTTTAATAAGGTATAAATCATTAGAATGTAAACATTTTATATCTTTTCAAACTAGGCAGACTGGTACTTTTTTGATTGAGAAATACAAAAGGACACCTGCCCTACCACCCCAACCCCCAAAAAATCAAGGAGAAAATGAAATAAACTAGACCATCCCATACAGTTATATATTTTGTGCACTGCTTAAATACATATGATCAAGGTGGGTGCAAATGAGTTTGGAAATCTAAGCTTTATTTGCCTAGCTGGACTCCATAGCTCTCCAGAGGAGGCTATTTTCTGGGGTGGGGAGACGATGAGCAGAGAGGAAGTCAGAAAGAACATATCTATCAAGTGGATGCCTTTTCCTAATTTATCCAACCCGAGGGATAACTCTTCTAATTTGTAAAAAGCCCTGTAGAGGTTGGTTGTGGCCTGGTGACCACATGATATGTATTCTTTGTTAATTCTTTGATAATATATTCTTCATGATATGTATATTCTTTGTTTAATCTTAAATCCAACTGGCTTGCACTCAATTACCTATATGGTTCATTCATATGACAAGTACGTTTTGAGTTCCTTGGCTGTCCCAGACAATGATATACCCAAGAACAAACTATACCACCTGACCACAAAGAGCTTTTAGTCTAGGTATACTAAATAGGTACCCAAAGATTACAATGCAGTTACTTTTAGGCTTTCGTGGGATCATGTTCCTAAAATTACCATGATTGTCAAAATGGGAGCTGGCAAAATTAACATCCGGTAGAAAATAGGGGGTATGGAAGGATCTCATTTCCACAGCAAACCAGATTCCCTATGATAAAAGCCTTGCTTCAACAGCAAACATTTCTCTTGACTAATTTCATCCAATCATTCAGCAAACATTGCTGCATTCTTGTGATCTGGGAAATTATAGAATTTTCTACCAGTTCCACAATTTGTGGTCTCTCTAGATCTAATACAAACTCTGATTCTGTGCCTCAGTTCCTCACTTGTTAAATATGGATTAGAATAATACATTTACTTTATACAACTGTTAAGAAGACTAAATGAGGTAAATTATATAAAGTGACAGGTGCATAATACACAGTCTATATTTTATGTATTTATTTTAAATGTTGCTGGCAAGTTTGAATTTAATGGTGTTTTTGTTTTGATTTGGGGGCATTTTTTATATTTTCCTTTGGTTTTATATTTTCCCATTTTCACAATTTTCTATAAGAATTTTATTTTCTTCATGAGCATTTCACAAGTATCTTGTAGTTGAGGACTGATGTTTTGAATTGGAAGAGCAGAGAATAATAGTAAAAATATTGGTTCTGAAGCCATACAGTCCTGAGTTCAAACTTGCCTCTGAGGCTCCTCAGTTCAAAAACATCTTACCTCAGGATCATCTCAGAACTGCTGTGTGTATATAAGGCCATTTTTTTTCTCTCTCCCTGAAAAGCTATTGTTAAGCCAATAGTGTTCTGGCTTTTATTTTGAAGCTTTGATATTTGGGGCTTTCTTGGCCTTGCTTTGTCTTACAGCTTATAGTATGTTAACATTATGGCAAAAAAGCGAAGAGGAACTAGAGAGCCTCTTGATGTGAAAGAGGAGAGTGAAAAAAACTGGCTTAAAATTCAACATTCAAAAAACACAGATCATGCCTTCCAGTCCCATCACTTCATGGTAAATAGATGGGGAAACAATGGAAACAGTGACAGACTTTCTTTTCTTGGGCTCCAAAATCACTGCAGATGGTGACTTCAGCCATGAAATTAAAAACACACTTGTTCCTTGGAAGAAAAGCTATGACAAACCTAAAGAGTATATTAAAAAGCAGAGACATTGCTGACAAAGGTCCATCTAGTCAAAGCTATGGCTTTTCTAGTAGTCATATGTGGATGTGAGAGTTGGACCATAAAGAAAGCTGACCACTGAAGAATTGATGCTTTTGAACTGTGGTGTTGGAGAAGTCCCTTGGACTGCAAGGAGATCCAACCAGTCAATCCTAAAGGAAATCAGTCCTGAATATTCATTGGAAGGACTGATGTTGAAGCTGAAGCTCCAATACTTTGGCCACCTGATGTGAAAAACTGACTCATTGGAAAAGACCCTGATGCTGGGAAAGATAGAGGGCAGGAGGAGAAAGGGACAAAGGATGAGATGGTTGGATGGCATCACCGACTCAATGGACATGAGTTTGAGCAAGCTCCAGGAGTTGGTGATGGACAGGGAGGCCTGGCGTGCTGTAGTCCATGGAGTTGCAAAGGGTTGGACACGACTGAGCAACTGAATTGAACTGAACTGAATTTGTGTAATGGTAAGCAGTTTATTTGAACTTCTGAAGTCACTACTTCTTCATCTGCATGCCTGTTTTATTTATAAACCTGTTCCTTAAAGTGAATGTGAAGAGTAAATGAAATAATGCATATAGGGTGCCTGGCATAGTGCCTGGCATGTATTGAATGATTTATACATGTTGGCCATTAATAATTAGTATCCACCTTTTGCATTGAGAGGATGAAATATAAATAGATTCTCTTTCTCTAGAGTAAACAATAAAGTTGCTCCCAGAAGGATCTATTGGAAGAGTCATTGTCCCTAAGCAGGTGTTAGCCAGGTAAGCACAAGGGACAGAGATCTGCAGGTACAGGATGTGCCGAGTCCTGAAAAAGAGGGTATATCTGAGACTAATTAAGGCTATTAAAAAGCTTTATTGTATTTACAAAACACACTGCATATTTTGACCGTAAGAAATGAATGCACCTTTTTCAAGATTGGGAGATCATTCCTAAATCATAAAACCTTTCCATTATGAGATAAAGAAACCAAAGTTTAGAGATGAATGATAGAGAGCTGAGGAGACAGAGGTAGGTAACATGATAGGCATTTGCTGTGTATCAGACAAATGACATTATGCATATATAATAGATGAGGCGCCTGGGACATAAAGTTGTTAAATAAGTCACTTGAGGAGGTGGCTCAGTCACTCAGTGAGTGTCCAACTCTGTGAAGTGAAGTGAAGTGAAAGTTGCTCAGTTGTGTCCAACTCTTTGCAACCCCATGGGCTATAGAGTCAATAGAATTCTCCAGGGCAGAATATTGGAGTTGGTAGCCTTTCCCTCCTCTAGAGGATCTTCACAACCCAGGGATCAAACCCAGGTCTCCCGCATTGCAGGTGGATTCTTTACCACTTGAGCCACAAGGGAAGCCCAACTCTTTCTGACCCTTTGGATTGTAGCCTGCCAGGCTCCTCTGTCCATGATTATCTTGGCAAGAATACTGGAGTGGGTTGCTATTTCCTCCACCAAGAGACTTTGCCAACCCAGAGATGGAACCCAAGTCTCCTGAGTTTTCTGCATTGCAGGCGGATTCTTTACCTGCAGAGCCGTCATCAGGGAAGCCCAAGTCACCTGAAGCCATAGCTTTAATAAGAACTGAGCTGAAATTCAAATCCAGATGTACATCCTCCAGATTATAGGATCATTTTCACTATATTCCCTAGAACTTGTGTGAGTTCATCCACATGTAAATTTATCTCCATAAGCACATTGTAATTGTTCTTTGTGTGTTTATTTCTACACTAGTCTGTAAGCTCCTTGGGAGTCTTTTTGTGTTTGTAAGCACATGTCCTGGAAGACAGATGAATCCAACAACGAAATAACTAGATGGATGGATGGACGGATGGATGGATGGACAGATAAAGAGCATTTGACAGATTACTTGCACGGATTTTTCCAAAGGTCTATCCAATCACCTTTCAAGCAAATTGTAATATTCACAAATATATTTCTGAATCTAATTAATCATACACATTTTTAAGTCAGTAAGAAATTACCATAATTTTAAATTTAACAAATATAAAGTGAAAGTGAAAGTGTCACTCAGTCATGTCTGATTCTTTGCGACCCCATGGACTGTACCCCACCAGGCTCCTCTGTCCATGGAATTTTCCAGGCAAGAATACTGGAGTGCCACGCCCTTCACCAGGGGATCTTCCCGACCCAGGGATTGAACTCAGGTCTCCTGAATTGCAGGCAGGTTCTTTACCATTTGAGCTACCTGGGAATAAAGTTCTGAATAAAGTAAGAAACAACAAATTCATGAATCGAAGCCCTATTCAGTGAGTTCCTTGCAGACAGGCATGTTTGGCAAACATATACTAAAAGTCTAGTCGGTTAACAGTTCTGACTAGAGTCATGCATGCCTGGCCTTTTAAGTAACAAAAACAGTCCAGTTCAGACAATAACATTTTCTGGTAGACAAACACTTCTAGCTGATCCTTAAAGGAGGAGGAGAGGTAATATTTCACCACACAAAAGATCTACATTTACTATCTTCATAATGAGATTCCAATGATGCCATCAGATGTCAAATTAAATGCTGATTATGGGCAGGAATGACATGAATGTATCTAACCACTGATACATATATGAGCACAGACTAGTCAGAACAGATATCAGGACCCTGCCAAAGGATGCCTCAATAGGTAAGAATATATCAGTATTAATTACCAATCAATGCATTGTTAGGGCATGAGTAACAACACTGCTCATAGGTCCTTGGAGATGAAAAGCAGATGTGGTTGATGGGGAACAGAGAGAGATCGATAAGAGGACAGAGGACCACAGAACTAGGCTATAATGTGAGGACTTGTTTTGAGGAACAGGATTAAACACAGTTTGCTAACCACATCATTCATATCAGCCTTGAAGCAAGGCACACGTGTTATTTAAAAAGCTGAGCACGTATCAGATGCTTGCATATTTGGTGCTGGGTAACCTAATTATTTGGAGAAAGCAATGGCACCCTACTCCAGTACTCTTGCCTGGAGAATCCCATGGACGGAGGAGCCTGGTGGGCTGCAGTCCATGGGGTCGCTAAGAGTCGGACTTCACGACTGAATGACTTCACTTTCACTTTTCACTTTCATGCATTGGAGAAGGAAATGGCAACCCACTCCAGTGCCGTCAATGGGGTCGCACGGAGTTGGACATGACTGAAGTGACTTAGCAGCAGCAGCAGCAGCACCCTAAGTATTGACCTAGAGGTGCTGACAAAAGATGAGATTGGTCCAATGGTCTCTGGGGTTAAATAGAACTTGTGTGGAGATTACTTGGTTTAGTTGTGGGGAAAGGAGAATACCACTCAAAGTTAAAAAAGATTAGTGTTTGTAGGAACAGCATCCTTTCTTTCTTCTCCCTTTTGTTTCTTTTCTGTTTGAATTAGATAGCAGCAGTTCCTATTGCTAGCAATCAAAGAAAAACTGCTACATAAAATACTTTGCTTATTCTTGATACAATATCCCTAGTAATTCTTTCTAAGCTCATTAGCTTTTTGAAGAACCAACTGCTTACTCATTAGGTATTGCCACAGATGTTCATGTAATTTGGAGTTTAGCTCTAAAATATTTTCATGCAAAATACTGGACAAGAACTACTTGAATAAAATTTAGCAATAGAAGTAATAGAATTTTCCCTTATGATTTTATACTGAAGAAGGCATTATTGGTTATTGACCACTGCCAAGATCCAACACCCTATTTCCATAGCCCTGTCCCTTGGTTTATGCTGCTTTTTCTCCCAGAAATGCCCTTCCCACCATCTTCACCTGTAGAAAACATATTTATCCTCAAATAACTGATGTAATATCAGCTCTGTGAAGCCTAAACAGCAACAATAATCTGCAAAGCCTTTCCTATTTCCCAAGATAGAACTAATTGCTCCACAACTGTGATTCCTGACAATGTTGAAGCAATGCCTTTGTGTGCCTTGAACTTCAGATAACTGGACTCCTCAAAGAATTCATCTTAGCTTACCCAGGGCTACAACAAATGTTACAAGTTACATTTATGACTTACTGGTATAAAGATAAATATATAATATTGTATGTGCGTGTGCTCAGTCGCTGACTCACGTCCTACTCTTTACGCCCTCATGGATTGTAGCCCACCATGCTTCTCTGTTCCTGAGATTTCCCAGCCAAGAATACTGAAGTAGGTTGCCATGTCCTCCTCCAGGGGATCTTCCCGACCCAGGGGTGGTACCCACATTTCTTGAGTCTCCTGCATTGACAGGCTGATTCGTTAATACTGTGCCACCTGGGAAGCCCCATAATATTGTATACTACAACATTTTCTTTGACCTAAAGTTCATGTCTTTCTTCCACTTTCAAAAGAGAGTAAAACATTTTCATTGACCTCTAAGAGCAGAGTGGATCCTTGGCACTGTACTTATTTTATGTAATGAATAAACTGCCCCTGTATGTCTATGCTTTCATTTAAACCTTTTCCTCACTTACATAATCCACAGCCTAAAGAGGCTTCTCTTAAGGAGAATGGATTTGGTTTCAAAATAGAACCAACTTGGGAAGAGAACTGTCCTGCGAGTGTACGTTCCTCGGTTCTTTGTCTCGTCACAACAAAGATTTGGAGCAACGGACATTAAAGCCCTCGGCGCGTCACAGCTCTTGGGTCCTGGACAAACCGTGTTATAGCTCTTAGGCAAATCAGTGTTACAGCTCTATTTTATTTAGAAGATAGCAGGAGAATCCATCCTCAAAGTGTGAGGGCATGCCAACCCAAAGATTTGAAGGGAAGAGAGTGGAGGAGTGCATGGGAGAGGGGGAGAAAGAGAGAAAGAGTGCACGCACGCGGGAGAGGAAGAGAGAGAGCCAGCAAGGCTTTGGCTCCTCCTTTTATATGTTTTTCCTCCACCTGGGCCTGCCCTATGCAAATTGGGCTTAGCCAGGAGTGCTGTTTGTTCTACCTGAAGTCTTCACTCTGGTCCTCGGACCTTCTTTTGTTCTATTTTCGCGGGCTTTTCCCTTCCTTGTCTTTTAGCCACCACCATTTTGGACTCCTTTTCCCTATTCTACCTACCTAACAGAACCAAACTTGAGATAAGGGTAAAATGATTCAGCCTTAAGGAGGTTCTCTTAAAGGAGTCTTACATATTTTTTGTATTTGAATGATTCAAGTATACAATAATTCTTTTAAGATTTTCAAACAAGTGGACAGTTGGCTAATTAAAAGTTTTCTCCAAAGGGGGAAAAAAATTAAGATAGAACTACAGGCATTAGCAGTCATTTGTTTTGTTTGGGGACATAACAATTTAGAGCAATATTTGAATTAATCTGAAATAAAATAATTAGCCTTTGCAATATGCTTTATGACTTACAAAGCAATTTCCCAATTTAATTGGCACACCAAACCTGAAAGTTTGGTGTCTTTCATTTTTCATTTGATAGGCAGGAAAACAAGCCTCAGATGGATTAAGTGACTTACCCAAGGTCACACAGCTGGTAGGACAGAGTCTGGGACTCATGCCCAGTTTTTCTAATTCCAGAATCTTGTATTCTTTCCACTGCATCACGCTGCCTATAGATAAAAAGCATCTGTGTAAAAACAAGCTTAAAAATATGGATCTCACACTTCTAAGTAGATTGATGTTCGTTTAGAAAGCCTAATGTCATTTCTGGAGATGTAATTAGATGTAATTGTGTTATGGGTTTGGTTCTAAAATATTTTAACAAGAAGACGCTTGACAAAATTTATTTTAGATGAAAGTAAAAATTAACTGAACAATATTCTGAACTTGTGTGAAGTCTTATGGACAAAGAACTTTGGTCAAAATTATGATTAAATATGTCAGAAATGTATAGACAGATTTATATTTTTTATTTCAAATTCCATGTCTTGGTTCTTTAGGTTGTTAGATTTCATTTTGCTTCCTTTCTCTTCTCAGTCATTTAAGCCTCCCCTTGGAAGTAGACTCCTTTCATATCCTCTTTTGGTAAACAATCTAAAACAGACTGGACTGTGAGAGTTATCTTTTATCAATTCCTTTGCCCCTGAAATGGTAATTTCCTGACAAAGGAAACAAATGAAGGAAGGAAATGGCATTGAACAAGTCTGATCATGAAAAAGGCAAAACTCTGCAAAGCATGAAGACTAACACCTTATCTAGAAAAAAAGGGAGGAGCTGTTAAAATTAGTCAGCAATGCATTCTTCACAAGAAAACTGGGCAAAACAAAGAAGGAGATTTCAGAAGGACGTGTCGACCCAATGCCATACATACACAAATTGACTCTTTCAAGTATAAATGCAGTGGTTTCACAGTTCTGGGAAGTAGTTTGGCTGAAAAGAAATTATATTAAGCCAAATTTGCAAGGTCAAGCAGTGAATAATTGAATGTGAACATGTCATTTTGATTACCCAGAGAAGAAAGGTCAGGAAATACTGATTAAGATTTTTCTGGAATGCATTTCTGAAGTTTAAAAATATGTGTGTGCTATTTTACTCAGAAATAAAAATCAAATTAATTTCACAAATGTCTTGATTTTACATATCTTACTATGTGTTATTCTCTTCATTTGTGATATGAATACAATTAATTACCCTGTAAACTTTCAAAATACACAAACTAATTTCATTTTACATTGTACATTCATCAACTTTTTGGTCTCTGGGTCACAAAACAGAAGGTATACTTCAGATGCAGCCTCATGAAGCTAGTGCTACACAGATTGATTGCTTTTTCTACAGCAGACATCCTAACCAGAGAATCATCAACTCACCCATAATGCTTCATTCTAACCCAGCTCAACACAGCAATGAAGTCCTTGAAGCAGTCTTTTGCACAGTGTGCATTCCTTGTACCCAGGCAATTACTGCCATAGTCATCAATGTCATTTGGAAATCAAAGAATAATATGTGCCCCCCCCATATTTTACTGATTGGTACATGGAATGGTCCCCCAAATTTGATCAAACATTATTGGAACTAAGAGGACATAGTCAATATAGATGAAATACTTCACAGGGCAGGTGGGTTTGGGGGAATACTTTCATGAACAATTTTATGGAAGGTCTGCTATGGGTCAGGCGTGTGTCTAACACTATCGATACAGGATGAAAAAGACATAACCTCTAATCTTAAAGAGCTCAAAGGGACTATCTTTATCTTATCTCTAAAATATAGCACACTGATTGGCACAGGGTAAATCCCTGGAAGGCCTGCTTAGTATTGCAAAAAACCTGCTTACAAACCCAGATAAACACACCTGTGAGTTCCATGCCAGATCAGAGGGAATCAGAGAAAGAATCATGCATGGAATGAAACGTATAATAATAGATGCAACTGTTAATAGACAACATGGAATAGAAATGCGATGTAAAAAAAATCATTAATCATGAAGTGAAAGACATAAGTAAATTGTATCAGAGAGGAAAAGGGAAGCTAACGACACTAGAAAATCAAAATACGTACAATAAAAATTTATAGTAGAAAATCAAAATTTAATTTGAAACCAAAAAGAACTTCATTGATAAATATACAATTTTGTGTCACTTAAAGTATGAATTTAAAAACAAACTTTGGACTTTAATCATTAACAAAATCACTGTTTTAAAGCTTCCTTTTTTTTTCAACCATTTGATCTCCAGTGTTAAATAATAGATTGTCAACCATTATTTTCCCATAGTATTCCTTATGTTTTAATATCTGTTTTGAAACATAGGGAAAGAATTTTGTACTATAGACACAGTAATGGAAATTGTCAAAGATAAAATTAGCAAAGAGCCACTTTAGGAAAAACTAGCACTTAAATAATTTACTATTATCCCAGAAAATTGATTTTTTTCAACTTTACTTTTAATAAAATTACACAAAGCAATAACTGGTAACGATTTCTATACATCTAGTGAAGATAATTTTTTCATCTTCACAATAAAGTTTTCATCCATGTATATTAATGGGACTAGAATCAGAAATTTAAGGAATTAATCAACCTGATTTGTTGAAAGTTGACAAAGTTCAGGGAGCAATTGGCAAATCAGAAAAAGCTGAGAGGGAAAGAATTTGATATTTCAGATTTCAGTGCCATTTTGGCTATAGAAGTTTTTTGAACTGGAAAACATGATAAATCTTGAAAGAACAATTTTCACCTAGGCTTTATGATGACGGGCATTGTTGACAAGTAAA
Organism: Oryx dammah; assembly: GCF_014754425.2. NCBI lineage: Eukaryota > Metazoa > Chordata > Mammalia > Artiodactyla > Bovidae > Oryx > Oryx dammah. The sequence continues at coordinate 52,441,231 of NW_024070208.1, read as the reverse complement.
TGAATACATGATTCTGACAAAGATTTCTTCATTCTTATTGCTAAAATGCAGTGAACTATCAGAGTCATCTGCCGCTAAGATAGCTCTTAGTCTGTTAGTCCCTGTTACTACTAACAGAGATTTTTCTGTTCTCAAAGACCAACCATGTTCAAAACCTTTTCAAAGAACACCTGACTTCCCAAAAGATATATTTTTGCTTTCTTCATGCAGTAAAATAACAGAGGCATGACATAACATTTTCCCAAAGACCTGCACAATACTAAATACATTTATTTCACTTTAAATTTTTTCACTAACCAAAAAATTCTGACTTACAAAAGACAAATTTGACCTGCTCAGTGATACTATTTAGTGATAGATATTTAGATTTTATTTACCGTAATTTGGTCTTCCAACTGCTTAGCTACATAGATGATAGATGAAATTTACAGTGACTCAAGCATTTCACAGAATAACATATAAAGTTCTCAGATTATTGGAATAAAATATAGATCTGCTTTAAATCTATACCTACTCTATTCTTGTAAAAGCTAGTGACAAAATATATATGCCAATAGTGTGGGGTTCCCTGGTGGCTCAGTTGGCAAAGGATCTGCCTGCAATGCAGGAGACCTGGGTTTGATCCCTGGGTTGGGAAGATCCCCTGGAGGATCTATGGCAACCCACTTCAGTATTCTTGCCTGGAGAATCCCTACAGACAGAGGAGCCTGGTGGGCTACAGAGAATCTCAGAGAATCAGGCACAACTGAGTGACTAAGCATATTCCAATAGTGTGATATTGCAGCCAAACTGTTAAGAAAATCTGGCCAAGTTTGATTCTACTCAAGAACAAGTTTCCATTTTCAAAAGATAAAACAGTAACCATCAAAATTATTAAAATGTTCTATACATATAGACCCTATATAGCTAGTGGACTCCAGTGTACCTCAGGCCTGAATTAAGTTTTATTCTCCTTTAAAAAATAGGTTTAGATCAATCAATTCATACTGGAAATAAAGGGATTAATTCCATTAAAAACAAAAAGAACAGTATCAGAAATAAGAACCTTTCCACTGGAAGCAAAGCAAGTATTTTTCACAGTTCTGGGAAGAGAGTAGAAGATGTCAATGTTCTGAAGATAAAAAGGGAAATCTACCCAAGAACAAATGACCTACAGAATCACCCTCTCACACACACTCAAAATATTGTTTGACCATGTCTGGACATCTCATGGCCCAAGCAAATTGACCTATAAAATTAATCATCACAAATGACATTTTGAAAGTACTGAAAGAAAATTCTATTTTTCAAGGAAAATGTTCTTTAAAAATTACCCAAAAAGGCATTTTCAGAAAAACAAAAACAGAAAGATTTAATTTATAGTAAACCACACTAAAAGAAACACTGAATAAAGTTCTTTAGACATAAGAAAAACAATTCCAGATTAAAAGTATGAAAATTCAAGGAAGAATAAAACATCATAGAAAGGAGAAATGTGTTGATAAATCTAAGTTAATATTAAATAATTAAAAATATTTTCTGAGGCCTAAATGCATAACAGCATTTTCAAAAAAAAAAAAAAAAAACAATGTTAGGCACTAATATGGAAAGGATGCATGTTATAATTTCTAGAGTAATATGAAGAGGATGAAAAAAGAATGTGCACACAGCTAGCAGCTGGGGGAGAATAGAATGCTAATGAATGAATGAATAATGAGCTATAATTTCTTGTCAACAAGAAAAAGAGAGGAAATGGAAGATAGATCAGGGAAAATGAGAAAAACAATATTAATGTGGTAAATTTAAGCTCAAATATGTCACTATTGCATTAAAGTTAAATGGACTAAATATTCTAATTAAAGGACTGAGTAAACTTTTAAAAATAAGAGATATAATGTTAGAGAAATTACAATGGAGGTTGTCTTGTTCAGGCTTTATAAGTAGGGGAGGAGGCCTCTGATTGACTTCTGACCCTGCCTGAACCCTTCCTGGACCACACCGCTGACTGCAAGCACACCAACTGTTATCACAAAGTCAAGCATCACTTTAAATAAAAAAGAGGGTAGGTCTTGGAATCTCAAGCCCTGGAGGCCTGGCCAACCTTCCAGGGTCTAAGACATAACTTATGAGGTAAAACAAACAGCACTGTAAAAGTTAAAGGAAAACCAGAGCTGCATTTTTGCATTATAAATGCAAAATGGGATTATAAATGGGGGTCCCCAAAACTGCAATTTGAAGTCTCACCCATGGGGTGGACATATCACCTGGGACCCTTTCCCAACTGGGACTCAGATTGCTATTAACAAGGGACTTTGCAAGCACTGTTCAAGTCTGGATATCAGTTCAGTTCAGTTCAGTCGCTTGGTCATGTCCAATTCTTTGCGACCCCATGAATCGCAGCACGCCAGGCCTCCCTGTCCATCACCAACTACCGGAGTTCACTCAGACTCACATCCATCGAGTCAGTGATGCCATCCAGCCATCTCATCCTCTGTTGTCCCCTTCTCCTCCTGCCCCCAATCCCTCCCAGCATCAGAGTCTTTTCCAGTGAGTCAACTCTTCACATGAGGTGGCCAAAGTCCTGGAGTTTCAGCTTTAGCATCATTCCTTCCAAAGAAATCCCAGGGCTGTTCTCCTTCAGAATGGACTGGTTGGATCTCCTTGCAGTCCAAGGGAATCTCAAGAGTCTTCTCCAACACCACAGTTCAAAAGCATCAATTCTTCGGGGCTCAGCCTTCTTCACAGTCTGGATAGAGGTCAGCCCAATTTGGTGATGTAAACACTGTTACTTCTTTCTATTGTTTCTGTTTCTTTTCTTTTAATAATTGTATATTGAAATTGTCAAATAATATTCTATGAAAAATTGAAATTGTTTATTTGTCTGTAATGAATATTTTCTTTTGTCAACAAATCCTTTGAACCTAAAATGAAAGTAAAACTTTTGACAAAACATCTGACATAAAAATTATTGAAACTAAAAGAATGGAAAAGATTTCACAAATAAAAGCAATAGAAAAATGAAACTGTAAGAGTTATAATTATTAGACAAATAGACCTTAAGACAATAAGGCTTCCTAGAGATAAAATGTGTTCCTACTGTTAAAAGGGACAGTTGGAAAGAAAGATATAAAAAAGGTAAATTTGTATGCATCAAATAACACAGTTTCAAAATACAGAAATAAAAATTTGCAGAAGTGAAAAGGAGAATAAACAAATCCACAGAGTGTGATACTTTAACACAATTCTCTTAGTTACTAATAGAATAACTGTGGAAAAATATTAACAGAGAAGATTTGAATAACATCATTCATAAATTTGGGGCTTCCCTGGTGGCTCAGACAGTAAAGAATCTGCCTGCAATGCAGGAGACTTGGGAGACCCAGGTTCAATACTTGGAGAAGGGAATGGCTACCCACTCCAGTATTCTTGCCCGGAGAATTCCATAGACAGATGAACCTGGCGAGCTACATACAGTCCATGGGGTCACAAAGAGTCGGACACGGCTGAGCAATTAACACTTATATACAGTGATGATTAATAAATTTGACATAATAGACATATTTAAAGCATTGTATTCAACAAATAAGAATATACACGTTTTCAAAGTGCATTTGGAACATGCAAAATTGAAGCTATGCTGGGCCATGTAGTCAGCAATTGCTCTCTGACTACAGTGGAATTAAGCAAGAACTCAGTAAGTAAAAAATAAGTTTTAAACCCTAGTCTATTTATTATCTCCAAAATTTCTAAATTACTGAGTCAAAGAGAAAAGCACAATAAATATCAGACAATTTTTAAACTGTGATAATTAAAATATATCAGGAATATGTGAAATGGACTAAAATAATTCTTAAGAGAAAATATTATAGCCTTAAATACATATTTAGATAAAAAAGACTAAAGTCAATGATGTATATACCAATGTAAAGAATTTAGAAAAATAGCAAAAATTAAACAAATAAAAAGGAAAAAATATTTTAAAAACAGAGGCTAACAAAATTTTTTAAAATGTCAAACAGTTCTTTGAACAAAAATAAAATGTGTGAATCTCTAGCACAGCCAATTATAACATGAGAAAAAAGTCACAAATAATCACTACAGGAAGAAAAACGGGGACATCAGTACAAATGCTGGAGTCATTAATAAAATAAATAATAATGAGAGATTACTAACTACCTTTTGTCGATGAAAATGTAGATGAAATGCTCAAATCCTAGAAAAACACAATATGCCAAAACCGATTTAAGAATAAATACAATGAACAGTCTTATATGTATTAAAGAAATTCAATCCAAAATTTGGAACCCTCCCAAGAAAAACAAAAGACAAAATATACCTTCAGGTTCAAATTACCCAACAGGTGAAGTTAAGAAAGAAAGAGCACCAAGTTCTTTCAGCTAATCAAAAAACAGAGAAAACAAGTAGCAACTCAGTTATGAAGCCATCATAATTTTTAGACCAAAAGCTGACAAGGAAGTTGTAAGAAAGAAAAACTACAGGTGAGTCTCTGTCAAAAACACAGATGTAAAACTTTAAACAAAGTATTGTCTTCTGCATTGCAGGCAGGTTCTTTACCATCTGAGCCACCAGGGAAGCCCTATAAAATATTAATCAATATATAAAAAATATTTGACCAAGATGGAGGTTTTGCTAGGAATTAAAAGGTGGTGTCACATTTGAAAAATCAATAAATATAATTTCTTATATTACAAAACAGAGTAGAAAAGGAATGTTATAGTATATTCAAGAAAAATATTTGACCATTTTTAAAATTCATTTGGGATTTAAATAAATAGTCATTAAAAAAAAATTTAACAAGCCAAAACCAGAAGGCATTTCCTCACTTTGAATCTGGGCTGGTCTTTGTGACTTTCTTGACCAATATAAGATGGTAGAAGTAACTCTAGGACTTTTAGGCTTGAAACTTCCACCCAACGTTTCCTGAATGCTACCATCTAATTTCAACTTTCCTGAGACCACCATGCTGGAGAGGACATATATGTATGCCGTGGTGAATAATCCCAAATGAGCCCAGCCTTCTAGCCATCCCTAGCAAGAAGCTACATGTGACAGAAACCATCTACCAGCTGAATATCTCAAATTCAAATTGACCTTCATCAATATCATGTGAAACAAATGAATTTTTCAGGGTTATGGGCTTTCCTGGTGGTTCCGTCAGTAAAGAATCCACCTGCAGTGTGGGAGACCTGGGTTGGATCCCTGGGTTGGGAAGATCCCCTGGAGGCAAGCATGGCAACTCATTCCAGTATTCTGCCCTAGAAAATCCCCATGGACAGAGGAGCCTGGCAGGCTGCAGTCTATGGGGTTGCAGAGAGGTGGACATGAATGAGAGACTAAGCACACACACACATGCTCACTAAAAGTATAGCAACTAATGAAAAGTCAAGTGTATCTTGACAGGCTGATAAACGTTACCAATCATTTTCTGATTAGCTGTGCAAGATGAGATGTCGGAAACAGCTATAACTACACAGATCATCTATTTCCTTCACCAGAACAAAGTTAGAAAACACTTTGTACAAAATCTCAGATTGTAAATATTTTAGGCTTTGTGGGTCAAGAGGCCAAAATGGATACTATATATAAATTATATAGAAGTGAGAAAACAAGCTTATAAAAAATTTTTATTCAAAATATGGGAATTCCATGGTGGTCCAGTGGTTAGGACTCTGTGCTTCCATTGCCAAAGACCTGAGCTCAGTCCCTGGTCAGGGAACTAATATCCTATAAGCTGTGTGGAGCAGCAAAAAAATAAAAATATGATAATATTAACTGAGTATAATTTTTTGTAATACAGGTCTTCTAACGAGATGAATGGAATTCTTTTGCCAGTGATTGCTGAACTAGGGGTCATAATTAGTGTGTCCTGTCATCAAATAAATTGCAAATGTTCTTCTATAGAAAATACTCATTTCTCAGGCGATACAAAAACAGACAGCAGGAAGATTTGGCTCCCTGTCTGTAGTTCGCTGGGCTTCCCAGGTGGCACAATAGTAAAGAATCCATCTGCTAGTGTGGGAGATGCAGGAGACTACAGTTCAATCCCTGGGTTGGGAAGATCCCCTGAAGGAGGAAATGGCAACACGCTCCAGTATTCTTGCCTAGGAAATCCCATAGACAGAGGAGCCTGGTGGGCTACAGTCATGGTGTTGCAGAGTCGGACACAACTGAGCATGCAGTAGCTGCTGTAGTTTGCCAATGCCCGCACTTCAATACGAAAGAGCTGAATACTTTCTTTGAAGCTTCTCTGCAATTAGGTGAAAGCACAGAGCCAGTCTGTTGCTGTTTTATATGCTCTTCTGTTGATTTGGAGCAGAGCAGGGCAGATCTACAAAGACTGGTTGGGTAACTTTATGTGATTACTGAGATATATGGGTAAAGGGACAAGAAAATTTTCCCTTCAGGCTTTTCTTTACATTTTTCACATTTCTTGAAAGCCCTCTTTTAGAAATCCTCCCCATCTCTCAGGCATAGAATCTTAGAGTTGGCTCTATCCCCAATTTGGGGGATAATTTGTGCCTTAAGACTCAGGTGAGTCATATTCCAGCCATAAAAATCTCTCTGTAGCCAAGTTTAGGCATCTTTACTGTAAAAAAAATTTTTTTTTCCATTCTCAATCATTTAAGTTGTGATTAAAATTGCTTTTAATTTCATTAAAATAGAGAACAGTCATTTCTGAGCAAGTATACTCTCAATACCTTCAGGACAGCCCTAGATATCAATTTCCATCTCTTCCTCTACGTGCACGTCAATGCCTCCTTGGTTACAGGAAGTGTATTGCTGAGAAGCACATTGTACTGGATCTAAGACAAAACCAACACCATCAGTGTAAACAGTTATGTTGTATAGTTATTTCCTACCTGCAATTAACCAAGGGGTTTTTGTTAAAACCCAATAGACACCATGTGGAGAACAATATGATCTGAGATGAATCAACATTCTTAGAAAACTTCCAGTAACTCCTACTAAAAATGGTACACTATCATTAAACCAATTGACATGACCCCAGCAAACACTTTTTAGACAACCAAATTCAGTTACTTTACAACTGCAACAGAACTATGTTGGTGGGGTGGGGGGGAAGCATTTTAACTGGCATTACTAAGCATCCTTCCATTCTCCCATTTTAGTTTTTTGATGAAAAGATTCATTTTGCCCCACTAGTACTACTATTTGGGATTTGAGAACTAAATTATTTCAAAATTATACTGGCACAATTTTTCTAGAATAATACAGTGATATATAAGATACAGAAATGTATAAGGTACAAAATTAGCAAATATTTATGCAAACAAATAAACTAAAAGTGCAATTTCTTCATTTCTTTCTACGCCTGGATATTCAAAGTCACTTATACCTATTTGTCCTTCAGACTCTTGATATAGTGTTTTGTCATGTATTAAGGCCTTCAAAATCACTGCAGATGGTGACTGCAGCATGAAATTAAAAGACGCTTACTCCTTGGAAGAAAAGTTATGACCGACCCAGATAGTATATTCAAAAGCAGAGACATTACCTTGCCGACAAAGGTCCGTCTAGTCAAGGCTATGGTTTTTCCAGTGGTCATGTATGGATGTGAGAGTTGGACTGTGAAGAAGGTAGAGCACCGAAGAATGGATGCTTTTGAACTGTGGTGTTGGAGAAGACTCTTGAGAGTCCCTTGGACTGCAAGGATATCCAACCCGTCCATTCTGAAGGAGATCAGCCCTGGGATTTCTTTGGAAGGAATGATGCTAAAGCTGAAATTCCAGTACTTTGGCCACCTCATGCGAAGTGTTGACTCATTGGAGAAGACTCTGATGCTGGGAGGGATTGGGGGCAGGAGGAGAAGGGGACGACCGAGGATGAGATGGCTGGATGGCATCACTGACTTGATGGACGTGAGTCTGAGTGGACTCCGGGAGTTGGTGATGGACAGGGAGGCCTGGCGTGCTGCAATTCATGGGGTCGCAAAGGGTCGGACACGACTGAGCGACTGAACTGAACTGAATGAGTGGGTTGGCATTCCCAGGTGGTGCTACTGGTAAAGAACCTGCCTGCCAGTGCCGGAGATGCAGGAGACGAGGGTTTGATCACTGGGTTGGGAAGATCCTCTGGAGGAGGACATGGCAACCCACTCCAGTATTCTTGCCTGGTGAATCCCATGGACAGAGGAGCCTGGAGGGCTACAGTCCATAGGGTCACAAAGAGTTGGACATGACTGAAGCAATTAGCACTTATGAATGAGTGAGTTATCATGTGTATGTATCTTACCTCCCTTAGCAGGGACTTTCCAGGGCCCAGGTCCACATTCTTCCTTCTGCGGCACTAGAATAATATGGGTCAATTTAGGTTGATTAAATCACCAGCTCCAGTGAGTTCCCACCGTCCTGAGCATTCCCAGTTTGCTGACAGGGCAATGAAAAGACTGTTTCTACAGGATTACATCTTGGCTGCAGCTGACTTAGCTTCGGGGTGGGTCTTTTCTCTGGAACATATCAGTTAGGACTCTAAGGAACATAGCATGTTTTGCTCACCTTACATGTTAATATGCCGTCCTCTTTTTATTGAAATAGCTTCTCCTATGAGAACAATAAGCTTTTCAAAATATTTTGCTGTGGGGTTTTTTATTTTTGCTTGTTTGTTGCCTTGTTTTTGCCTCCCCAAAGATGCATTCATATCTGTAAGCCTGACAGTTCCTAAGAGCACAAGAGAATCTGTTTACTTCTAAAGGGCCAATTCATCAGAAGGCTTGTTAGCCGCTGGCTTTATTTGTTACCTGGGAATGGAATTGAGAAACTGCACAATGATGACTGCCTTTCATAAAAAGACACAAGCATGCTCCATAATTTTATTTACCATTTCCACACTACTTCATCAGGATTGTTCCATTTGCCTCAGTGTGCTCTAGGAGGGATGGCCCAGCCTTAAAAGTAATCACATATGGCAAGAGAAGTTCTTTGTCAATCATTTGATTTTTAAGTGAATTTTATTTGCAGTATCTGGAGTATCTCACTCTGCTCTGAAGTTTCCCAAAGCAATTTATTTGCATCCTTTATGACCTTTACTGTGTGTTGTGGGCTGAGTTGTGTTCTCTCAAAATTCATGTGTTGATACAGATGGCCAGCAGACACAGGGAAAATGCTCAATATTGCTAATTATTAGAGAAATGCAAATCAAAGGTACAAGAAATATCACCTCACGCTGGTCAGAATGGCTATCATCAAAAAGTCTACCAACAGGAAATGCTGCAGAATGTGTGGAAAAAAGGGAGCCTTCCTACACTGTTGGCGGGAATGCAAATCAGTGCAGCCATTATGGAGAATGGTATGGCAGTTTCTTAAAAAACTAAAATCAGAGCTACCATATGTCCATAAATTCCACTCCTGGGCATATATCTGGAGAAAACTCTCATTCAAAATGATATGTGCAACAATATACCATATGTGCATACATCATTCATATATATATGAATAACTGAATCACTTTGCTGTGCATTTGAAACTAATACAACTTTGTGAATTATACTTCAATTAAAAAATTCATATGTTGAAGTCCAAGTCTCTAGTACCTCATTTATGGCTGTATTTGGAAATAGGGTCTTTAAAGAGGTAATTAGGATATAATGAAGTCATTAAGGTGGGACTTAACTTAATATGAACTCAGTCTCTCAGTTGTGTCCACCCCTTGGCAGCCCCATGGACTGTAGCCCTCCAGCCTCCTCTGTCCATGGAATTTTCCAGGCAAGAATACTTGAGTATGGTCCATATTAGAAGAGATTAGGATGCAGACATGCAGAGAAGGAAGGCCATGTGAAGGCACAGGTTGAAGACAACCATTTCCAAGCCAAGGAGAGAAGCCTTAGGGGAAAAAAAAGACAGCTCTATCAACACCTTGATCTTGGACTTCCAGCCTCCAGAACTGTGAGAAAATGATGTCTGTTGCTTAAGCTGCCAGTCTATGGTACTTTCTTATGGGAGCTCTAGAAAATGAATATAGTATGCCACCTTGGGTAATAGTTATTTATGCATATAAACTAGTTGCTGGGCTTCCCAGGTGGCTCAGTGATAAAGAATCCGTCTGCCAGTGCTGGAGATAGAGGAGATACAGGAGATACAGGTTTGATCTTAGGTCAGGAAGATCCCCTAGAGGAGGAAATGGCAATCCACTCCAGTATTCTTGCCTGGAGAGTTCCATGACCGAAGAACCTGGTAGGCTACAGTCCATGGACTCACAAACAGTCAGATGCAACTGAGCATAAACACATACATGAACTCCTAGGGATTAACTTCATGAATCCTTTGGAAACAAAGTCCATGTCATAAACATTTATGTCCTCTATGTTCCTTTGCAGACAGTACATATTTAGTAAAAATAAGCTGAGTGAATACATTTATTAATTACAAAATATAGAAATGGTACAAGATTTATTTAGAAAAATATTTTGAAACAAGCTTAGAAATATACTTTTAAAAAGGACATTTACTATTTAAACACAGTACTAAGGAAAAGGGTTTAAATATATTATTATCTTTTACAATGAATAATACCTTTTATCACGTTAAGACCTTGAGAGGGATTCAATATATGCAATAATTATATTAGTTTCTAATTAGTTTCTAATAACAAATTAGTGGCTTAAAACAACATGAATTTATTCTTTTACAGTTAAGGCTTCCCTGGTGGCTCAGAAGGAGACCAGGGTTCAATCCCTGGATTGGGAAGGTCCCCTGGAGAAAGGAATGGCCACCCACTACAATATTCTTGCCTGAAGAATCTCATGGACAAAGGAGCCTAGAAGGCTACAGTCCATGGGGTCGCAAAAAGTCGGACATGACTGAGCAACTTCCACTCCACTCCACAGTTCAAGAAGTCAGAAGCCTGCAATCAAGATGTTGGAAGGACCAGTTCTTTACGGAGGCTTTAGGAGACAGTCTGTTTACTTTCCTTTTCCAGCTTCTAGAGGCTGCCTGCATTCTTAGGCTTCTGGCTCCTTCCTCAGTGTACGAAGGGTATCCCTCTGACCTCTGGTTCTGTTAACACAGCTCTAGCTTCCCTGGTGCCTCAGAGGGTAAAGCATCTGCCTGTGATGTGGGAGACCCAGGTTTGATCCCTGGGTCAGGAAGACCCCCAGGAGAAGGAAATGGCAACCCACTCCAGTATTCTAGCCTGGAGAATCCCACGGACAGAGGAGCCCGGTGGGCTACAGTTCATAAAGTCACAAAGAGTTGGACACAACTGAGCCACTACCCTTTCTTTCTTTCTTTCCTTTGCCTCTCCTTATAAAACTTCTTGTGTTTACACTGGACCCACCCAGATAATCCATTATTACCGCTCCAGTTAAAAATCTTTAACTTAATCACACATCTGCTAAGTTTCTTTAACCATGTAAGGTAACAACATACTCATAGGTCCGAGGAATCATACATGTACCTCTTTGGAGGTGGGTTCCCCAGCGGCGCTAGTGATAAAGAACCAGCCTGTCAGTGCAGGAGATGTAAGAGACAAGGGTTTGATCCCTGGGTCAGAAAGATCCCCTGGATGAGAGCATGGCAACCCACTCCTGTATTCTTGGCTGGAGAATCCCATGGAGAGAGGAGCCTGGAGGATGTGCCTGCCGCAAACTTGGGCAGGCTCTGGGTCTAGTAATGCTGTAATGGAGGCAAGTGAAGAGGCCAAGACAGCCTCAGGGGACTGCACAGAAAAGGAAGGGAAGAAGGGAACTTGTGATGAAGTGAGTACCAAAACAGGTAGCTGGACAGGCTGAGGGCTAGTGTGTAAAAAGACACGTCACACTCTGGTGTGGTCTAACCACAGGGAAGCAAAGGTTACTCCCAGTTTCCATTAAGCTCTCTATCACCATAGGTTAACTTTCAGTTTGTTTAGTGGGATGGAGATGTGAAAAGTATGTACCTGCTAAATTTGAAAATGAATTCCATTCAGACCACAACTTCTGGCTATCATTCCAAGTCCATGTCCTAAAAAGCATTTAACTGTACAGAGGTATCATTTTTAAAACACTATTTGATGTAGCTTAATTACTTTTAACAGAACTGCTGAGAAAGTGACACCATTAAATTTCAGAGATCTGTATATAATAATTGTATCCAATGTAGGAAGCAAGAATTTTAATAATTTATTCAGAGATCAAGCAAGAATTTTAATAATTTATTCAGAGATCATGATCAATTAGGTACCCTGAGGGGATGTTATGCAAATACAAAACAAGTAAAACTAGGTAAAAAACAGAGACATCACTTTGCTGACAAAGGTCCATATAGTGAAAGCTATGGTTTTTCCAGTAGTCATGTATGGATGTGAGAGTTGGACCATAAAGAAGGCTGAGCACCAAAGAATTAATGCTTTTGAATTGTGATGTTGGAGAAGACTCTTGAGAGCCTCTTGGACTGCAAGGAGACCAAACCAGTCCATCCTAAAGGAAATCAGTCCTGAATATTCACTGGAAGGACTGATGCTGAAGTGGAAGCTCCAATACTTTGGCCATATGATGCTAAGAGCTGATTCATTGGAAAAGACCCTGATGTTGGGAAAGATTGAGGTCAGGAAGATAAGGAGATGACAGAGGATGAGACAGTGGTATGGCATCACCGACTGGATGGATGTGAGTTTAAGCAAGCTCTGGGAGATGGTGAAGGACAGGGAAGTCTGGAGTGCTATACTCCATTGGGTTGCAAAGAGTCAGACACAACTGAGCCACTGAACAACAACCAAGTAAAAACCAGAGCAATATTGGTTTTGAAAATAGATGGTGAATTTGGCTTTTTGTTGTTGTTTTGTTTTGTTTTGCCACAATTTCCCTAACTCATTCTCTTCCTAAATAAGTCCAACCTCATAGCCATAGGAAGTAAACATACTTTATGAATCTCTTAGATCTTTTTTCTCTGACAAATGAATTAGGGATTGAATTGATTGCATCAATCACTCTGACTCTTGGGTTCTATTTTAAGTCTGTGTGTCCTCATTACGCACAGGGTAAAACCCCATTGTGGTGAATTTCATATAAGCTTTATAATTTTTAATCAAAATAAAATGTTAGATGGGAATTGAATACTAGAGTTCACTTATTGTACCTACATAGCTTCAAGACAGAATAGCCAAAAGAAAAAGATTATTAAGAGAAAAGAAAATCTTGGGACTCTTTATTAAAAAGGAAGGAACATCAATTTCCTTCTATTCCAATCTGTCTTCTTACAAGTGCCTGGATGCTGCCTGTGTAGTGGATGCTCTGGGAATTCAGGTGTATTTTCTCAGTAAGAGTTGAAATGTAAGTGAGGGAAGAAAGCAAAAACGGAAGAATGGTTATTAGTTGATGTTTTTGACAAAAGAATTGGAGGACCACATACCTCAATTATTTGCATCAATTACACAACACAAATAGCACACAAACAGGCTATTTTGACCATCGGTGACAAAGATCAAGAAGAGCATTTATAAAGCAGAGTACAGAGCCCACAGAAAAATGTGAGCCATTAGTGGAAGCAGAGAAATAACTTTGTTATGGCAAACTCCTTTTTGTAACTGTTTCCTTATAACCACACATTTAACTCTAAATGCTCTCTTATCTGGCTGAGACCTTGCCTGGCCACCTGCACTGGGTACCCCTAGGACCCACTGGCTGGGTGTAGAAAAGACCAAAGCATGTTTGCAAAGAAGAACAGATGAGGGCATGTGCCCATAGGCAGTTCTGTCTTCCCAGAAGAACCAGTTTGTTCTGGCAGAAGGGTTTAGAAAATGAGCTGAAGGAATTACTCTGTTGAGACAAAGCAAAAACGTCACCATTTCCTCTTTCACACGCATAAATGGAAGCTATAATCTTTTGTTCTCTGTATTACAAACAGCCAGTAAACAAGTAGCATATCTACAGTTTTCTATTAATATAACTGAGAGTGACTTTCATTAGATTTCGTAGTTAATAAACTGGGTGTCTTGGAATTAGGTGGGGGCAGGCATCTTTATTTCACTCAAGAATGTCTAAAGTAAAACAAATTTGGCCATGGATACTACTAAAATCCTTTCAAAAACAAAATACCCCCTGACCATTAACCAAAGTTTGACCCATGATGAAGACAATGATTTTACAGACAAAACAAATGCAAAATTTAAGTAATTACCTAATTATTTTTATTAAAGGCATCGTATGAGCCACTCAGATGACCAATGTTTGCTTTTTTCCTGTTTAAATCAGATACATAATGTGGAAAATCTAGGTAATTTCCCTTACCGCATAGGCATTATCGACTCAAAGGACATGAGTTTGAGCATACTGGGAGACAGTGGACAGAGAAGCCTGGCATGCTGCCATTCATGGGGTCACAAAGAGTCAGACATGACTGAGCAACTGAACAACAGCAGAGTAAGTCTGTAGTTTTTCAGGAAAAACTACATTCTCTAGTGAGATCCAAATTTTAAAAAAAATCATTCATTCATTCATCCATTTTTCTGACTTGTTACTCATCACCTCATCACTGACCTCAGGGAAAAGCTTGGCACCTTATTAATGGAGAGGTATTCTTCCTCATACCAGCTATGCCAATTACAAGGGAAGCTAGAGAAAATAAAACTAAACGGATGCAGGCAATTGATCCTGAACATAGCTGCTCAGAATCTGCTTAAGGCAGGCTGGGAGGCATAGCCATAGACAGAAATCCAAGTTGCTCAAACACTTTTGCAGCTTTGCAGTATCATAGCACTTTAGGTCTCAAACAGGTAGACTGACATCCTAACACACAAGTGTGAACAAGGAGCAAGGTCTAACTCTCTCATGGCCTGTCCTTCCCTGGTGGAGAGGTTTAAGGTGTCCAAGAAGAGAGATGAATGACATGTCCTGCAGGCAACTGCATACCTATGAATATTAGGTATTCATATATCTGTGGCTTTGATTTCTATAGAGAGTTTTAAATATTAGATATTCACATTATGAATTTTGTCCTTCTGAATGGAGTTTTTGAATGAGAAGCAAGGTCTTCAAGTTTAAAAATTTAGAGTGGAAACCTGAGTACAGCTAGGCTATGTTTCTAACTAAGGGCAGATCAATAGGATTTCAAATCAAATGAAACGAGTGATGATCTTCTATGAGTGCTGGAGAGCTAATCTAAAACTCATGGCCATCAGATATCTGCACGAAGGAACAATAAAGCACTGTCATTGTGGAGGTCACCCTTCGAGGTCACCCTTCAAGTTCACCAGCTTAACTTCACTCTTGACATAGCACATTGCTAATACTTAAACAGAAAAAGAGAGTTTTAATAATATTTTATAATTGCTTTTTATTTTTCTCTAAAATGGATTGAAATCTCCCTGTTATTTCAGAGTGTGTATGTGTGTGTGTGTTTACTGGAAAAACTGAGCCCAGAAAGGTAACCAAGATTGAATAAGAAATAATTTCTTCATCCCCAAACTGTTCTCCATGATGCCTAAGCAACTTCTGTCAAAACCAGTGAGTGAGATCAGGAAAGGCAAACAACTGCCTGAATTTTCCACTTCCATCCAGTCACCTGCTTCTGCTTAAAAAAGCTACCAGTGAATAGTATCAGTTATTTCATATGCAAAATGATACAAGCCTCAAAGTGTAATTTCAAAATTCCTTCTAAAGATAAGCCACAGGGCAACAAAATCTACAAATTATCTGCTGCTAAAACAAGGCAACAATTGCATTTTCTTCCATATGACATCAGACAGAAATCACTCAGATTCAAAGTAAGACATTAGCTCTGTGAAGTAACCTGATTATCTTAATTGTATAAGCCAAATGTTCATCTATTGCATTACAGAAGCAAAGCAGTAGGACTGTTGCTACATGCTCATAGGTCAATATGCCAGCTCCTTGGAGATGTTGATGTGGAAATGTAATAACTTCAAATCAGAAAGATTGCCCAGCCTTCTACTGGAGAAGAAAAAAAGGGATAATGCTTTGTACATATTTTCTCTACCATACTTGTTTAGTGCTCAGATATACTTTAAATTTCATTCAAAAATTTCCATAAAATTTTATGTGTCGCACTCTATATATCCATAAAACTTAAAAAAAAAGTTTCAGGTAATAATATACTAATGAGCTTTAAAGTTTCAAACAGCCAAAGGCATTTCCTATCACACACATGAATTTTTATCAACACTGTACTTGTTTTCATCAAACTGCTGGAAAAGCTGTTCTACTAAATTCTCCTTTTCAACATGCAATTTGCCTCTACTCATAACATGAGCTTTCCCCGTCATGCTGGAAGAACCAAAGGTCCAATCTGGGAAAAGATTTCACAACATTTAAGCAGATGTTTAAACATCTGTTTCTGAGTAAACAAACAAAAAGTGAACAGGTTCATCAGGGAGATGCTCCATGTGAAAAATTAGCTTCATCACGCAACACTGCTTACTCTGTGTTGAGCAGTCTGTTATGCACATGGGAAGGTGTGCCCAGGAGCCTGAACTAACTCAAAGGAGGTAAGGCATGCCTTCACAAACAGTGTTCATGATGACTCTGCAGGGCAGCTGACAATGCTGGAAGTCAGAGCAGACTACAGGTGGGTTAAGTCTCGTGTTTATGAGCATAGCTTAGTAAAAAGGAAGCAGAAGATTTTAGTACAGGCTGATGGACAGGGAGGCCCGGCGTGCTGTGGTCCATAGGGTTGCAGAGTCGGACACGACTGAGTGACTGAACTGAGCAGTCTACATACAGCAAACGTCAGGATCAAGCAGAGTGAAGGAAGGAGAGCTGGCTTCCCTGGAGACAGCCTGAGAGCTGCTTGCCAGCCCCCGAGGAGGAGGCTGATGTAATGGTACATAACCTTCAGGTCACCAAGAGGCAGAAAACAGCACAAGGGGCCCTTGGCAAAGATGATGTTGCTTTCATCTGGTCTCATGTGGAAACATGTAAGTGGGAAATCAGAACTGAGATGATTCCTCCTTAGGAACCAGACAACCTGGATTTTGTTATCTGCTATAAGTGTGCTCTGGGTATGCCTATGTCCAAATCCTGGTCCTTGAGGGCCTCAGCGTGTGGCCTGTATGATGGATCACGGGTCCTTTCACAGCTCTGGGGAAGAGTTCTGGACTGGCAGTTAGGGATGAAACTCAGATTGATGGTCACCCGTGAGCCAGACCTGACCTCTCCACTCAAGTTCATCTTTCAGAGTCTCAACTCAGCCCTTCATTCTCAACCCCTTTGTCTCTGCATTGGGCCAGTGGCTCACATCCTTCCCAAGGTCATTCAAGGTCTCTTAAATTATCCTCCTGCCTCCCGTCTCTCATCTTTTCATTCCATCTTTCAAGAATTATCTTTTCGAGGTTACATTTGGCTTCTTAATACAAAAGTAATACAGGTAATACATGTTGATAACTGAAGAGATGTTAAATATAAAGAAAGAAAATCACTCATAATCCCACTTTTATCTTTTAATGGATATGAAATAAGTGAAACGCCTTCTCTGGTCTCCTTTCTCTTTAGCATCCAACTCTGTAGCCACCATCAAGAGATCATTTTACATTCTTTCAGATTTTATTCTATGCTTATAAGAATATATATTTTTGTTGGTTTCCCCCAAATTAAAATAGAATTGGGTTATTAATATGGTTTGGCAATGTAATTTTTTTTACTGACGATGAACATTTTTCCAAGTCAGTACATATGAACCTTTTCAATACAACTTTCTTTTTAATATAACTTTCTTTTTAATTGCTATATGAATTTCCCATAATGAATATTCTGTATTGATTTAACCATTGTCTTATTAATTGAGAGTTCTCTGCCAACTTTTGACTAGTAAACAATGCAGTCAACATCTGTGGACATTTATTTTGTGTGTAATCAAGGTAGTATTTCTGTGGGATAGACCCCTAGAAGTGGAATTCCTAATGACATTTCTGGGTCAAAGGTCATGCATATTTTAATTTTGATAAATAACTTGTCTTAACAAAAAGCGATATCTATATTCACTCCCATCAATACAATTATGAGAGTGCCCATTTTCCCTCACTAAAGGTACATGTTATCAATCTGTTGAGATGTTGCCAATCAAGTGGGTGAATAAGGTATCTTGTTATTGTTTAATTTTCATTTGTTTAATAATTATTGAAATGGATCATTTTTTCATAAGTTTAATGGACATTTATACCCCTTCTTTCACTAACTTCCTGTTTGAGTTGTCAATTTTCTATTTGGCTGATTATCTTGTTTCAAATTTTTAGTATTGAATGTTAATAAGATAATCTGGATAGTAATCTTTTGTCTTTACATATGTATGTTGCATATATTTTTCTCTCAACCTCTCACTTATCTTTTACCCTTATTTTTTATCTTTTCAAATAAATCTTTAACATGTTGATTTTCTTTATGGTTTCTAGTTTTATTTCATACTGAGAAAGCCCTTTGTCATCCCACAATTATAAGCCTATGTTTCATTCATTTTCTTCTGGCATTCTTATAGTCTGGGTTTTTTTTTTTTTACTGCCTAGATCTTTAGTTATTTGTTTTTTTTTTTTTTAATATTCATCAGCAGATGAATGGATAAGAAAGCTGTGGTACATATACACAATGGAGTGTTACTCAGCCATTAAAAAGAATAAATTTGAATCAGTTCTAATGAGATGGATGAAACTGGAGCTGATTATACAGAGTGAAGTAAGCCAGAAAGAAAAACACCAATACAGTATGTTGACACATATATATGGAATTTAGAAAGATGGTAATGATGACCCTGTATGCGAGACAGCAAAAGAGACACAGATGTATAGAACGGACTTTTGGACTCTGACGGAGAGGGAGAGGGTGGGATGATCTGGGAGAATGGCATTGAAACATGTATACTATCATGTAAGAAACGAAGTGCCAGTCTATGTTTGATACAGGATACAGGATGCTTGGGGCTGGTCCAGAGAGATGATATGGGGTGGGAGGTGGGAGGGAGATTCAGGATTGAGAGCTCATATATACCCGTGGCGGATTCATGTCAATGTATGGCAAAACCAATACAGTATTATAAAGTAAAATAAAGTAAAAATTAAAAAAAAAAGATCTTTAGTTATTTGGGATGTATTTTTGTGAAAGGCATGGTATAGAGATCTAAGTACATTACCAAGTATCTTAACACCATTTGGAATAATTATTTTTCCTATTATTTCTGAAGTTCCACAGTTGCTATTACACTAAATTTCCAGATGTGTCAGTGGTTAATAAAGACAAAGTGTGTGTGTGTGTGTGAGAGAGAGAGAGAGAGAGTATGTGTGTAGTTGCTACATCTATACACGTTTTAATATCTGGTAGGCAAGTTTCCTATATTACAGACTTCATCCTAAAGGCAGCAATAGTGTTTATGCCCTACAGGACATAATAAATGAATTTACAATTCACAATAAATGAAATTATGCTCAAGAAACTCTGGTGCACTTATCAAAAATGATGCTATTCAAAAGCACACACACAATATTTTTTAATTCACCCTTTTAAAAAGTTGCAAAATATGTCACTAAATGTATAAATAATATTGCAGAAAATATTCCTTTATGAAACATTATCTCACAGTCTAGTTGGGGGAAGAAAGCTTTTAAAAAGAGCAGACAATTTTCTGTCATCTCTTTAAGCTGAGAGTAAATTATTGCTACCACATTTTACAGTTCATGTCATGACATAGCTTCAATTAGGAAACCATTTATTCTGTCCAGTGAGACAGAAAAAATGGCTCGCAGTGGCAGTCCATTTTGCTACTGCTAGGTCTCTAGTCCAACAGAAATAACATTTTTTCACAGATGGGTAGTTCCCAAGGGACCAAGTCTCTGGAATCTTCCCTCAAAGTCTACGTTTTTTAAAGTCTTTATTTCAACACAGAAAAAGACATTTTACACTAAACCTTATTCTTACCAGCACCAAAGCATAGAAAAGAAACTAAAAAAAAAAAAAAAGATTAATACCTTAGAGATCGCATGCAGGGTATCATCAGTGAGGAGCTGCTAAAGGCATAAGGTACCAACAAACCCCACCACTTCCTCAGCGCCACTGGATTTTCCCTGTTGCTGAAACCACAGACGTTCTAAAAAGAGGGGTTGAGAGACATGCACGGGGACACGGTGGCAAAAAGACACCAGGCGAACATGTCTCCAAGCCGGGTGTGCTCAGTTGCTCAGTCGCGTCTGACTCTTTGCAACCCCATGGACTGTAGCTCGCCAGGTTCCTCTGTCTGTGGGATTTTCTGGGCAAGAATACTGGAGTGGGGTGCCGTTTCCTACTCCAGGGGATCTTCCCGACCCGGAGATCAGACCCACACCTCCCCCATCTCCTGCACCGGAGGCAGATGGTTTAGCACGGCATCACCCAGAACGCACATCAACTGTATTCTTCCCAACTCCTCCATCCCTTCACCGGTGCTTTGCAGTGTAAACAGCTTGGCCAGGAGAACGAATGGAAATGTATACAAACCACTGAATTATTAATGTTCTTCGCACTGTGAAGCTAGGTGATAAAATCTTCCCTAAATTAGCTTAACACAAAGATGTGGATTTTGTCATCAGCTAGGCTGTCTTTGTAGAACATTCAGGCAAAGGTCTTAGGTACTGAAGTACAGTTGGAGAAAAGGTCTTCTGACACTTGCTCTTAGAGAATGTAACATCAGCTTAAATCAGTGAATATCTTCCCCAACCCCCATGAAAGGACATAGATTAAGTGCTCCCAAGGAAGTACGGCATCTGTCTGCACACCTAAGTGTCTACTCCTTCAAACTGATAGAGATAATTAAGCCAGGAATAATTTGCACCTTAAGTATATAATTATTCTTTATCTTAGCCAAGGATAAAAAAAAAAACTGAGATCATATCACTATTATTAAAACTGCTTTCTTGTCCTTTAAAAATCATATTGGCTACCCTATTCTGTGCCCATGTCTATGCGTGGTTGTCTTAATTCTTTCACACTAGAGCCAGAACTATGTTTTACTCATTTTTATATTCCTTACAGTGTTACCCAACCTTTTTGGCATGAGGGACAGGTTTCAGGGAAGAAAATTTTTCCACGAACTGGGGCAGGGGCGTTGGTTTGGCATGATTCAGGAGCATTACTTTTATTGTGCACTTTATTTCTAGGGTTTCCACTAGTGGCCCAGATGATTAAGAATCTGCCTGCAATGTAAGAGACCCAGGTTTGATCCCTGGGTTGGGAAGATCCCCTAGATAAGGAAATGGCTACCCATTTCAGTATTCTTGCTGGGAGAATTCCATGGACAGGGGAGCCTGGCAGGCTATACAGCCCATGGGGTGGCAAAGAGTTGGACAAGACTGAGCGACTAACACTTATTTCTACCATTACGACATCAGCTCTGCCCAGATCATCAGGCATTAGATACTGGAGTTTGGGAACACCTGCCTTATAGCATTGGAGAAGGCAATGGCACCCTACTCCAGTACTCTTGCCTGGAAAATCCCATGGACGGAGGAGCCTGGTGGGCTGCAGTCCATGGGGTCGCAAAGAGTCAGACACAACTGAGCGACTTCACTTTCACTTTTCACTTTCATGCATTGGAGAAGAAAATGGCAACCCATTCCAGTGTTCTTGCCTGGAGAATCCAAGGGACAGGGGAGCCTGGTGGGCTGTGACTGAAGCAACTTAGCAGCAGCAGCAGCCTTATAGCATATTGCCTTGCACATGGCAGGTATTCAGTAAACTTATTCAGTGAATTACATGAAGCATCTCAAATATTCTCTAGAATCGTATGATTTGGGTGGGACCTGGTCCAATCTGATTTATATGAAAAGCCAGTACTTTTTTGAAAACATAATACTGTAAGGTTTAAAGATATAGTTATCAGGTACTTAAAAACCACTACACAGAAAGACATACAGTTTGCAGAAATAAACTGTGCATTAGTTAAGCCCTGAATTCTTTCAGATTAATAACAGCTCTGATGTCACAAACCAAAAAGCATTCACTAATGATTAACTAATGGACCAGTGTTCTCGCCCCATGGTACCACTGATAGTCAGTGACCATCTTCTCAGAACAATCTAGTGTTGTGTGAAAAAGTTCAAACATAGTTACGCTGCTTTAAAAATATTTATTTTGAAAATTAAAGTTAACAGCATCATCATCATCTTTTGAAGATAGTAGAAGTTAATGAGGAGAATAGGTGGAAAGAGAAAAATGTTGAAAAACATTTGCAAAACTGGTTTTATGCTTTTTTAATTACTAGCATAATACTCTTTATAAACAAGAGTATGAATGGATATTAGTATTAACACTGCCCTTTGTGCCTATTTTATGAAATAAACTTTTTGTGAGCTAATTTATTTAAACACATATATATATTATTTTTTACATTCAATCCAGTAAATTATCTCAGGATAAAGAGGATCCATTTTTTATGTTTTGTACTAAATTTCCTTCCATCAGTGATTGTAACTGAATACCATGGATTGGGATCTGGAACAAAGACCTCAAAATTGGGAAGCAAAAATTAGTACCAAGGTATTGAAATATATATACTACCATATATAAAATAGATATCTGTGGGAATTTTCTGTATGACTCAGGATGCTGAAACAGGTGCTCTATGACAACCTAGAGAGGTGGGATGGGGTAGGAGGTGAGAGGGAGGTTCAAGAGGGAAGGGAACATATGTAACAGTTCAGTTCAGCAGCTTAGTCATGTCCGACTCTTTGTGACCCCATGCACTGCAGCACGCCAGGCCTCCCTGTTCATCACCAATTCCCGGAGTCTACTCAAACTCATGTCCATAGAGTCGGTGATGCCATCCAACCATCTCATCCTCTGTCCTCCTCTTCTGTTCCCACCTTCAATCTTTCCCAGCATCAGGGTCTTTTCAAACGAGTCAGTTCTTTGCATCAGGTGGCCAAAGTATTGGAGTTTCAGCTTCAATAATTCAATTCCTTCCAATGAATATTCAGGACTGATTTCCTTTAGGATAGACTGGTTGGATCTCCTTGCAGTCCAAGGGATTCTCAAGAGTCTTCTCCACACCACAGTTTAAAAGCATCAATTCTTCAGTGTTCAGCTTTCTTTATAGTCCAACTCTCACATCCATACATGACTACTGGAAAAACCATAGCTTTGACTAGATGGGGTTTGTTGGCAAAGTAATGTCGCTGCTTTTTAATATGCTGTCTAGGTTGGTCATAGCTTTCCTTTCAAGGAGCAAGCATCTTTTAATTTCATGGCTGCAGTCACCATCTGCAGTGATTTTGGAGCCCAAAATAATAAAATCTCACTGTTTCCATTGTTTCCCCATCTATTTGTCATGAAGTGATGGGACCAGATGCCATGATCTTCGTTTTCTGAATGCTGAGTTTTAAGCCAACTTTTTCACTCTCCTCTTTCACTTTCATCAAGAGGCTCTTTAGTACTTCTTCACTTTCCGCCATAAGGGTGGTGTCATCTGTGTATCTGAAGTTAGTGATATTTCTCCCAGAAATCTTGATTCCAGCTTGTGCTTCATCCAGCCGGGCATTTTGCATGATATACTCTGCAAATAAGTTAAATAAGCAGGGTGACAATATACAGCCTTGACGTACTCCTTTCCCGATTTGGAGCCAGTCTGTTGTTCCATGTCCAGTTCTAACTGCTGCTTCTTGAACTGCATACAGATTTCTCAGGAGGCAGGTCAGGTGGTCTGATATTCCCATCTCTTTCAGAATTTTCCACAGTTTGTTGTGATCCATACAGTCGATAGCTTTGGCATAGTCAATAAAGCAGGAATAGATGTTTTTCTGGAACTCTCTTGCTTTTTCGATGATCCAATGGATGTCAGTAATTTGCTCCCTGGTTCCTCTGCATTTTCTAAATCCAACTTGAATATCTGGAAGTTCACGGTTCATGTACTGTTGAAGACTGTCTTGAAGAATTTTGATCTTTACTTTGCTAGTGTGTGAGATGAGTGCAATTGTGTGGTAGTTTGATCACTCTTTGGCATTGCCTCTCTTTGGAATTGGAAAGAAAACTGACCTTTTCCAGTCCTGTGGCCACTGCTGAGTTTTCCAAATTTGCTGACATATTGAGTGAAGCACTTTCACAGCATTATCTATTAGGATTTGAAATAGCTCAACTAGAATTCCATCACATCCACTGGCTTTGTTTGTGTTGATGTTTCCTAAGGTCCACTTGACTTTGCATCCCAGGATGTCTGGCTCTAGGTGAGTGATCACACCATCATGATTGTCTGGGTTGTGAAGATCTTTTCTGTATAGGTCTTCTGTGTATACTTACCACCTCTTCTTAATATCTTCTGCTTCTGTTAGGTCCATACCATTTCGGTCCTTTATTGTGCCCTTCTTTGCATGAAATATTCCCTTGGTATCTCTAATTTTCTTGAAGAGATCTCTAGTCTTTCCCATTCTATTGTTTTCCTCTATTTCTTTGCACTGATCACTGAGGAAGGCTTTCTTATCTCTCCTTCATATTCTTTGGAACTCTGCATTCAAAAGGGTATATCTTTCCTTTTCTCCTTTGCCTTTCACTTCTCTTCTTTTCTCAGATATTCATAAGGCCTCCTCAGACAACTATTTTGCCTTTTTGCATTTCTTTTTCTTAGGGATGGCCTGGATCACTGCTTCCTGTACAATGTCCAAACCTCCGTCTATACCGGCACTCTGTCTATCAGATCTAATCCCTTGAATCTATTTGTCACTTCCACTGTATAATCAGAAGGGATTTGATTTGGGTCATGCCTGAATGGTCTAGTGGTTTTCCCCACTTTCTTCAATTTAAGTCTGAATTTAGCAATAAGGAGTTCATGATCTGAGCCACAATCAGCTTCCAGTCTTGTTTTCGCTGATTGTATAGAGCTTCTCCATCTTTGGCTGCAAAGAATATAATCAATCTGATTTCAGTGTTGACCATCTTGTGATCTCCATGTGTAGAGTCTCTCTTGTGTTGTTGGAAGAGGGTGTTTGCTATGCCCAGTGTGTTCTCTTGGCAAAACTCTGTTAGCATTCACCCTGCTTCATTGTGTACTCCAAGGCCAAATTTGCCTGTTACCCCAGGTGTTTCTTGACTTCCTACTTTTGCATTCCAGTCCCCTATAATGAAAAGGACATCTTTTGGGGTGTTAGTTCTAGAAGTTCTTGTAGGTCTTCATACAAGCATTCAACTTCAGCTGCTTCAGCATTACTGTCAGGGCACAGAATTGAATTACTGTGATATTGAATGGTTTGTCTTGGAAACAAACAGAGATCATTCTGTAGTTTTTGAGACTGCACCCAAGTAATCTCAAATACATAGGACATATGTATACCTATGACTGATTTATGTTGATGTATGGCAGAAACCAACACAATATTGAAAAGCAATTATCCTTTAATTAAAAATAAAATTTTAAGAAGTTAGAATCATGGTAAAACATGCTAGGTTAAGACCAATGACTTGAATCAGGATATCCATCCAAGTGAAGAGAGTAATAGTGTGTGGAGAGGCAAAACAGCTAGCAGTAAATAACTAGGAGGGGCAAAAGCAGATTGAAAGAAAGTGAAAGTGAAGCCATTGAGTTGTACTTGGTTCTTTGTGACCCCATGGAATGTAGCCTGCCACGTTCCTCTGTCCATGGGATTTTCCAGGCAAGAATACTGGAGTAGGTTGCCATTTCCTTCTCCAGGGGATCTTCCCAACCCAAGGATTAAACCCAGGTCTCCCACATTGCAGGCAGACTCCTTACTGTCTGAGCCACCAGGGAAGTCCCTAAAAGCAGATTAAGAGCCTCCAATGGAGTAAAAGTCTTAATAAGGATTCCAAATCAGAATGCCAGGACAAAAATGTCAGCGTTAAATTGAGATGGTCTTTGGTAACAGAGAATTCTAAGGTTTGGGGTTCATAAGCAAGACATGGATGCGAAGCAGATGCAGGACAACGGATTACCATTCCCCTTATTGGATACAGGCTAGTTGGTCAGCCCCAAAGTAATCTAAGTCACACACACACAAACAAACTATATCCAAAGTATTTCATGAAATCATATTAGAAAAGCTTTCAATGAAACCTTATCAGTATTTAATAATCTTAGCTGCCACCACTCTCCAGCACGAGCCCACAAAACAGATTACTCATGTCTCCCAAACACGCCTCGTGCCTTCCTACCTATGTATCTTTTGTAGCTATTCCCTCAATCAAACAAAACCCTCTATCATACCCCCATTTACCCAAGCTGTCACCACCCAATAGGACCAATTCAAATCCCACACCTCTCATGTGGTCCTTTTCGTGTATTCCAATATGAAATGATTTCTCACTACTCTGAACTCTTGGTTCATTCACTGGACCCTTCACATATATCACCCTGCATTATTCATTTTATTTTCCTGTTCCTATAATTAACTGCACTGCTAGTTCTTTGAGAAGGCGATGATTGTATCTTATCACCTCTAGATCCCTATTCTACATTAAAATACTCAATAAAGATTTATTGAGCTGAACTTGGAGTTAGAAGCCTTGTCTTAGAGTATAGATCTTTCCAGTACCAGCAGCCCCAGCATATGCCATGCTATAAAACTAAACAGCTCAAAAATGTACGCAGTACTGGCTCTGGTTGGTTAAAATAGAAATACATGCTTAACTTTCTCTCTCTTTCTCTCTCTCTCTCTTTCTCTTTTTGCCAGTACATTTCACCTTTCCTAATGCAGCATCATATTGCTAGAAACTGAAATCTCGCTACCAAATAGAATTAGACCAAAACTACAGAGGACAAAATATAAATCACACTGCAGTGATATTATTTCCTTATTTCCCAAATCATACATAATTGTTAAAGAAAAATTTGAAAATAGAGAAACATAAAAGAAAAATAATTATTTTTCAAAACTTTTATAATCTTCCCACCCAGAGATAGGCACTATTAATTTTCTAGTGCCTAATCTTTCCTTAGTAAAATCACCTTATGCTGCATATCTGCCTAGGTCATTCTAAATGAAATTACCCTACCCACATCTTCTATCATATGTAACTTACCATAGCAGCCCCTCACCCCAGCTGCTGGTAGATTTCTCCCCAAAGGAACAGATTGTCCAGCGATAAATATAGACCAACAAAATAAGCCACACAACAGGCTCTATCTTGTGAATTTAAGTTGTGTACATGAGATATTAAATTGTCTTCTACAGTTTTAAAATTGCTATCCTCAGATAATGGTTAATCATTAAAAGTGTACCCACTGAAATGGTGATTATGAAATGGACACAAAATAAATCCACTGGGAGAGGGGAACAAATCCACTGAAATGATGATTCCTATAAACTCACAAATTAAACAAATACTCACTAAGCTATGCCCAGACTCATACAATTATATTATACACTTACAGCATTTTATTACTTGTGGAATGAGTATAATTTATTTTCTCCTTAATAAGTAAATGACAGTAACACAACAAACCAAGTGATCTGACTAACTGATTTTCTCATTGGGTTTAGATTTATCAAATAAAGTGGTCAGAGTATTATTTCTCTTGAGAAACTCTCTGTAGCTGTACTCAACCCAAAGTCTGTAAGAGTTTGCTGTGGTCTTTTCCTCTTTTTTGAAAGAGGAGATATTCCACCAAGATAAAATAATCACCTATGAAAACTTTGATATTTTTAGTATAGTCTGAGTTTAAATCACCTTTAAAAAATGTTCATCGGTGCATTTAAATATTAATAGCTCTGTGTATCATTTTTAACAATATTGACAGTGACTTCTCCTGAAACTGAGTTACACTTCCTGTTTGATAAACAAACTATGTGATTACTTTCATTTGAAATGTTCTTGCATATTTTAGTAAGTGTGACCCACAATTTTATTCTAGACTATCACAATAGCCAAAATGTATGTATTATCACTATATGTGAGAATCTAATAGATACACGAATACATTGTAAATACACTAATCTATAGTGTATATATTATCACTACAAGCAAAAATGTGTAACCATATTCTGTGGTTATACATTCACACAGAAGATGGATACGTTTTCCTCTCTCGGAGCCCTTAGGGTAGTCTTGTTAATGGTTTCCAGTTAAAAATACCATAGTGGACTTCCCTGTTGGTGCAGTAGATAAGAATCCACCTGCCAGTGCAGGGGACATCAGTTCAATTCCTGGTCTTGGAACATTTCCCAGTTGTGGTGAACCACAACTACTGAGCCCATGCACCTTAGAGCCTGTGCTCCATAAAAAAGCATAGCCCCGGCTGGCCACAACTAGAGAAAAGCCCATGGGCACCAATAAAGACCCAACATAGCAAAAAAAAGAAAAGCAGTAGAAATGTTTAATAATGAGTGTATACTGATCATGAGAAAGGAGGGGCACATAACAATCACATTCTCTTTTTAAAATATAAAGAACCCAAGACTTCTCCCAAGATTTTCTGACAGACTTTGCAGAGGTAGTTCTCTTTATATAATCCTGAGAAAAAAAGGATGGTTTAAAAATATCAAATTCCAAGAAAAAGTCAAATAGGTTTTCTACTCACACTCATCCCATAGTTCTAAAAATGATAGAAAGAGAACCCCCAAAGTTATCTAATTCGAGTTACTTCTAACATAATTTAAGTTTAGATACAGTAGATCAGATTTATTTCTGTTAACCTCATGGGACTGAAAAATAAACAGGTTGCACAAATATCATTTTAGCTTTAAATAAACCAAGAAAAAGGATTTTTAAATAAGCTAGCAGAAAAAACACAGAAGAGACTGGGTTTTGAAGAATCTCCAGTGGAACTCAATTAATTAGATAGGAGGAGTCCTCACAGTGGGGGGCTAGAGCTGGTTAAGGCTGGCTTGCAACAGCCAAGTGTTCAATTTTCAGAAATTTTGCAAGCCAATTGTTAAAGATAGCTTGTATTAAAAAATTACATAAACATAATTAAATATATTAAACTGAAAGGTAGTAAATATTTAAAACTCATCACTTCCTAATTATTTTACTAAATTTTAGTGTTATCCAGGCTCTGGAGATTATTTTTGCCTATTATACGTGTGTGGGAGAAGTACTGTACAAGTGTGAGCTACTGTACATCTCTTCCTAATTCCATGTTCAGTGACTATACTGGCAGTTTAAAATGTCATGACAGGAAGTTCTGCACTGTGAAAAATCAGCAAGTGGTACAAATTAGGGCTTTTTTTTACTTTGAAGAAAACCAGTTGTTAGACATTTCTCAGCACGCTTGTGAGTACTGGTCTCACTTTTGCTTTCAGAAAGACAAATTCTGATCAGTTTCTGGCTTTGTCAAAGAGCGAGGTCCTTTATAACCTTGTTGGAAGACAATTTTCCATGAGTCTCTCATGATTCTACACCTCTTGTGAAGCAAGTCACTGTCATTTATTCTGAACCGTCTTTTCAAGGACTTTGGCATGGCAAACAGCCTTGAAGGTTATAGGCATGCTTATTGCCCATTATTAAAAAAAAAATTAATATTCCGTAAGCCTAGGGTTCCTCTCCTATGACTCAAGCCACTTCCATGAAGGCATCCATCTGAGCCTGCCTGTACCACCTCTGTGGAGTTTGGAGGCAAAAGGAACCAAGACAAGTATTTGTGCCCATATATTTTTGTTACTCTCAGGCCCAGGAGTGCCATGTCTTCCACCAGCCTCCATCAAACCATGGCCAGCTTATCTGTTAGCTGGCAGGAGGGGTGAAACCTTGGGCTCTTTGTAGCTCCTGACAATTCTTTCTGAAAGAGTAATTTAATAGTTTAGGATAGCCTATGATTAGGCTACAAAGGTCCAGAAAGATTTTTTTTTTCCTTCTTAATGTTTCAACACATTACTTTTCCTAGATGCAGTTCCAAAGATTTTAGTTACTAAATACTTTTCTAGACCCTCATGTACTTGCCAGAATCTTCATATTGTCTCAATTCCAGACTAGGTCCATTCCATTTCTCTTCCATGACACAGCCAAAAAAAGTTTATGTTCTAGAGAATGCCAGAAAAAATAAGAGGAAAAATACCATTTACAGACCTCGGAGAGTTTTAGAATTAATTAGCACTTAGAAATCACAGCAAAGTTTTTATCATTTAAAAATAGTCAAAAATAGCAGAAAATAATTATTGTGCCAAATCAGAGGGCTTTTTAATAAAGATATGTTGATTAGTAGTTGATTTTATCATCTTTTTTCTTTCACCTCATTAAACTGGACTGAAAATTAAAATAAAAGTATTTTAAATTAACTTAATCAAAAATTGTTGCCCATATTTTACCAGAGAACAACTACCTAGAGAATAGAATTAAGGTACACTAGAGGTGGAGGAGGGCATGGCAACCCACTCCAGTATTCTTGCCTAGAGAATCTTACGGACAGAGGAGTCTGGAGGGCTACAGTCCATAGGGTTGCAAAGAGTTGGACATGACTGAAGCAACTTAGCATACACACACACTACTAGTAACAAGCCATAGTTCTGATTTTGTCCCCTAACCACAATTTTTGGACCTCCAAACTCACTCAAAATCCCTCTGGTTTTACCTGGTAATCCCTAGGAGCAGATCCATTCTGCCTCCACTAGCACGGAGACTTGGCATCTGCCAGACGAAGCAATCATGATGCTAAATTCTCATGTCACTAAATGTGGCAAGCTCTCTGGAAAGTTACATGTGCCAAAGCCATGCTGTATTCCCTTCAGAAAAAGAAGAGTGAATCTCTCACTTTTTGACTTTGTGCCTAGAGACCCAAGTAGAGTGGTTAGTGTTCTTGTGTCTTAGAGAGAGGTGATGGACACTTGTATCCTTAATTCCTACTTTCTATAAGACCCGTGTAATGCTGGATCAGGGACATTGGCCGAGAGTCTGACAAGGTGCTATATGTAAAAGCAAGGCTCCCTTGAATGCCTGGGGCATCTATTAAACCAAGCCTTCTCAGCCTGACTTTTCCTTCTTAAGCTTGAGTTCTTTCCCAGGAAGCTTCATTTATTCATGCAAATAGATCTCTTGCAGACCCACTCACCCAGCCAGCCAGACATGCTTGTCTCCTAGCAGGAAATACAGCTTACACTCCAATGTTGACCCTAGTGTGCTCAAAAACAACTGTAAAAGCTGGCAGCCACCCTTAATACATCCAGCGTGAGATAAAAGGCTAACAATGGTCAGGTATATCAAGAATGTAGAAGGTAAAATGAGTTATTCACAACCATTTAGGAAAATCTCTTTGTTTCTATTATTTGGAACATAAGAGCAAGGAATATTTATCTATTTATAGACATGCTCTTAAAAGATAGACTCACAAGATGATTGTTATATAAAATGAAACAAACAAACAAACATACAAAAAACCCCTATAGTTAATACAATACTTAGTGATGAAAGAAAGAATGTCTTTTCCCAAAGATCATGATCAAGTCAAGGGTGTCCACTCTTCAGACTTCTATTCAACATTAAACAGGGGATTTTTAGCCTGTGAAAAAGGGCAAGAAAAAGAAATTAACTCCTTTTTACTGGAAAAGAAAATCTGTCTTCATTCAGAAAAGACATACTTAATTACTTACGTAGAAAATCCTATGGAATCTACAGAAAAATGCTACTAAAACAAACAGGTGAGTTTGGCAAAGTTGTAAGATAGCTTGACACAGGAATATCAATTTTATTTCTGTATACCAGCAATAATCAAAAATTAAAATTGGAAAGAGAATACCATTCACAAGAACATAAAATATGAAAATACTTAGGGATAATTCTGACCAAAGATAGGCATGACACGTTGAAAACTACTAAATGTAGCTCACCTTTAAAACAAAATGGAGAAAACACAAGATTCAATGAAAAAACCCTAGAAGAATTAAAGAATAAACATACAGAGACGAACAGCACAATTACTGAAACTAAAAATACTCTAGAAGGAATCAATAGCAGAATATCTGAAGCAGAAGAATGAATCAGTGAGCTGGAAGATAAAATGGTGGAAATAACTCCTGAAGAGCAGAATAAAGTGAAAAGAATGAAAAGAACTGAGGACAGTCTCAGAGACCTCTGGGACAGCATCAAACACACCAACATTCAAATGATACAAGTCCCAGAAGAAGAAGAAAAAAAGAAAAGGTATGAGAAAATGTTTGAAGAGATTATAGTTGAAAATTTCCCCAACATGGAAAAGGAAATAATCAACCAAGTCCAGGAGGCACAAAGAGTCCCATACAGGATAAACCCAAGGAGAAACATGCCAAGACACATACTAATCAAACTGACAAAGACTAAACACAAAGAAAGAATATTAAAAGCAGCAAGGGAGAAGCAACAAGTAACATATACAAGGAAAACCCCATATGCATAACAGCTGATCTTTCAGCAGAAACTCTGCAGGCCAGAACAGCATGGAAGGATATATTTAAAGTACTGAAAGGGAAAAATCTACAACCAAGATTGCTGTATCCAGCAAGGATTTTATTCAAAATTGATGGAGAAATTAAAAGCTTTTCAGACAAGCAAAAGTTAAGAGAATTCAGTACCACCAAACCAGCTTTACAACAAATGCTAAAGGAACTTATATAGTCAAGAAATACAAGAGAACTAAAAAGATCTACAAAATCAACCCCAAACAATTAAGAAAATGGCAATAGGAACATATATATCAATAATTAATTTAAATGTAAATGGATTAAATGCTCAAACCAAAAGACACAGACTGGCTGAATGGATACAAAAACAAGACCTATATATATGCTGTCTACAAGAAACCCACCTCAGACCTAAAAACACATATAGACTTAAAGTGAGAGGATGGAAAAATATATTCCATGCTAATGGGAAGCAAAAGAAAGTTGGAGTAGCAATCCTTATATCACACAAAATAGACCTTAAAATAAAGAAGATTACAAGAGATAAGGAAGGACACTACATAATGATCAAAGATCAATGATCACTGATTGGAAGCATCGCTGGTCATTGATATGAAGAGGGAAACATAAAAATTGTAAATATCTATTCACCTAACATAGGAGCACCTCAATACATAAAACAAACACTAACAGACATAAAAGGAGAAATTGACAGTACACAATAGTAGAGACTTTAATATCCCACTCACACCAATGGACAGATCATCAAAACAGAAAATTAATAAGGAAACACAAGTCTTAAATCATACATTAGATGAGATGGATCTCATTGATATCTTCTGGACATTCCATCCAAAAGCAGAAGAATACATCATCTTCTCAAGTGCACATGGAGCATTCTCCAGGATAGACCACATCTTGGGCCAGAGATCAAACCTCATAAATTTAAGAAAATTGAAATTGTATCAAGCATCCTCTCTGATCACAATGCTATGAGACTAGATATCAATTACAAGAAAAGAAAAACTGTAAGAAACACAAACACATGGAGATTAAACAACACGTTTCTAAATAACCAATATATAACTGAAGAAATAAAAAGGGAAATCAAAAAATTTCTAGAAACAAATTACAATGAAAACATGACAACTCAAAACATATGGAATGCAGCAAAAGCAGTCTTAAGAGGGAAGTTTATAGCAATACAATCCTACCTCAAGAAACAAGAAAAACATTGAATAAACAACCTAACTTTACACCTAAAACAACTGGAAAAAGGACCAAAAAAAAAAAAAAAACCCCAAAATTAGTAGAAAGAAAGAAATCATAAAGATCTGAGCAGATAAATGAAAAAGAAATGAAAGAAACAATATTAAAGATTAATAAAACTAAAAGCTGATTCTTTGAGAAGATAAACAAAATTGACAAACCTTTAGCCAGACTCACCAAGAAAAAAAGAGAAAAATCAACAAAATCAGAAATGAAAAAGGTTACAACAGACAATGCAGAAATACAAAGGATTATGAGACTATTATGAACATCTATAGGAGAAGGCAATGGCACCCCACTCCAGTACTCTTGCCTGGAAAATCCCATGGGCGGAGGAGCCTGGTGGGCTGCGGTCCATGGGGTCGCTAAGAGTCGGATATGACTGAGCGACTTCACTTTCACTTTTCACTTTAATGCATTGCAGAAGGAAATGGCAACCCACTCCAGTGTTCTTGCCTGGAGAATCCCGGGGACAGGGGAGCCTGGTGGGCTTCCGTCTATGGGGTCGCACAGGACACGACTGAAGCGACTTAGCAGCAGCAGCAGCAGCATGAACATCTGTATGGCAATAAAATAGATAATCTGGAAGAAACGGACAGATTCTTAGAAAAGTTCAATCTTCCAAGACTGAACCAGAAAGAGACAGAAATTATGAACAATCCAATTACAAGCCCTGAAACTAAAGCTGTGATCAAAAATCTCCCAAAAAACAAAAGCCGAGGTCCAGATGGCTTCACGGGAGAATTCTATCAAATATTTAGAGAAGAGCTAATGCCTATCCTTCTAAAACTCTTTCAAAAAATTGCAGAGGAAGGAACACTTCCAATCTCATTCTTTGAGGCCACCATCACCCTGATACCAAAACCAGACAAAGACAACACAAAAAAAGAATACTACAGGCCAATATCACTGATGAACATAGATGCAAAAATCCTCAACAAAATTTTAGCAAACAGAATTCAGCAACACATCAAAAACTCATACACCATGATCAAGCTGGGTTTATTCCAGGGATACATGGATTCTTCAATATACACAAGCCAATCAATGTGGTATACCATATTAACAAATTGAAAGATAAAAACCATATGATAATCTCAATAGATTGAGAAAAGCCTTTGACAAAATTCAGCACCCACTTATGATTAAAACCCTTCAAAAAATGGGCATAGAAGGAACCTACCTCAACATAGTAAAGGCCATATATGATAAGCCTACAGCAAACATTATTCTCAATGGTGAAAACTTGAAAGCATATCCCCTAAGATCAGGAACAAGACACGGGTGTGCACTTTCACCACTATGTTTATTCAACATAGTTCTGGAAGTCCTAGCTACAGCAATCAGAGAAGAAAAAGAAATAAAAGGAATCCAGATCAGAAAAGAAGAAGCAAAGCTCTCACGTTTGCAGATGACATGATACTGTACATATAAAACCCTAAAGCTAGTATCAGAAAATCACTAGAGCTAATCAGTAATTTAGCAAAGTTGCAGGATACAAAATCAATACAGAGAAATCACTGCATTTCTATATACTAACAATGAAAAATCAGAAAGAGAAATTAAGGAATCAATCCCATTCACTGTTGCAACAAAAAGAATTAAATATCTAGAAATAAACTTACCTAAGGAGTCAAAAGAACTGTACACAGAAAATTATAAGACACTAATGAAAGAAAGCAAAGATGACATAAATGGAGGGATATTCCATTGTTCCTGGGTAGGAAGAATCAATATTGTGGTATCAATCAATTTGGTAATAGAATCAATTTGGTAACATCAAATGTGATCTACAGATTAAATGTGATCTCTGTCACATTTATTACCTAATGTGATCTACAGATTAAATGTGATCCCTATCAAATTACCAATGGCATTTTCCACAGAACTAGAACAAAAAATTTCACAATTACTATGGAAATACAAAAGACCCTGAATAGTCAAAACAGTCTTGAGAAAGAAGAATGGAGTTGGAGGAATCAACCTTCCTGACTTCAGATTACACTACAAAGCTACAGTCATTAAGACATTATGGTACTGGCACAAAAACAGAAATATAGACCAATGGAACAAGATAAAAAGCCCAGAAATAAATGCATGCACCGATGGGTACCTTATTTTTGACAAAGAAGGCAAGAATATACAGTGGGGCAAAGATAGCCTCTTCAATAAATGGTGCTGGGAAAACTGGACAGTTACATTAGAGCACTCCTTAATACCATACACAAAGATAAACCCAAAATGGATTAAAGACCTAAATGTAAGACCAGAAACTGTAAAACTCTTAGAGGAAACATAGATAGAACACTCAATGACATAAATCAAAACAAGATCTTCTATGATCCACCTCCTACAGTAATAGAAATAAAAACAAAAGTAAACAAGCAGGACCGATTAAGCTTAAAAGCTTTTGTACAACAATGGAAAATATAAGCAAGATGAAAAGACAACTCTCAGAATGGGAGAAAATAATAGCAAATGAAACAACTGACAAAGGATTAATTTCCCAAATATACAAGCAGCTTATACAACTCAATACCAGAAAAACAACAACCCAATCAAAAAGTGGGGAAAAGACCTAAGCAGACATTTCTCCAAAGAAGACATACAGATAACTAACAAACACAAGGAAAGATGCTCAACATCACCGATTATTAGAGAAATGAAAATCAAAACTACAATGAGATATCACCTCACACCAGTCAGAATGGCCATCATCAAAAAGTCTACAAATAATTAACGCTGGAGAGGGTGTGGAGAAAAGGTAATGCTCTTGCACTATTGGTGGGAATGTAAATTGATACAGCCACTATGGAAGATGGTATGGAGATTCCTTAAAAAACTAGGAATAAAACCACCATATGACCCAGCAATCCCACCCCTAGGTATATACTCTGAGGAAACCAGAATTGAAAGAGACATAGGTATCCCATTGTTCATTGCAGCACTGCTTACAATAGCTAGAACATGGAAGCAACCTAGATGTCTACCGACAGATGAATGGATAAAGAAGTTGTGGTACATAAACACAATGGAATATTACTCAGCAAAGGTATGCATTTGAGTCAGTTCTAATGAGGTGGATGAACCAGAACCTGTTATACAGAGTGAAGTAAGTCAGAAAGAGAAAGAGAAATATTGTATTCTAACGCATATTTACGGAATCTAGAAAAACGGTACTGAAGAATTTATTTACATGGCACCAGTGAAAAAACAGACAAAGAGAATAGACTTGTGGACATGGGGAGACGGGAGGAGAGGGTGAGATGTATGGAAAGAGTAACGTGGAAACTTACATCACCATATGTGAAATAGATAGCCAATGGGAATTTGCTGTATGGCTCAGGAAACTCAAACAGGGGCTCTGTATCAACCTAGAGGGGTGGGATGGGGAGGGAGTTGGGAGAGAGGTTCAAAAGGGAGGGGATATATGTATACCTATGGCTGATTCATGTTGAGGTTTGACAGAAAGCAGCAAAACTCTGTAAAGCAATTATCCTTCAATAAAAAATAAATTAATTTTTAAAGAATATGTCTGTTTTCCCAATAGATCTATAGATGCACTACAGTTCTAACCAAAAAAAAAAAAAAGGAGTTTTATATAGAAATTGACAAGCTTCTAAAATTTATATGAACACAAAAGACTTAGAATGGTCAAAACAACTTTGAAAAAGAAAAGCACGTTTGGAGGACTAATGCTACCTGATTTTTATAAATATAGCTACAATTCTTAAGACAGTGATATTGATATGAGATAGACAGATTAAGTAAAATAGAGATTCTAAAAGTCCGTGCTTTGGTGCAGTCGAGTCGCAATGACTGACATAGCCCGCCAAGCACCTCTATCCCTGAGATTTTCCAGACAAGAATACTGGAGTGGGTTGCCATTCCCTTCTCCAGGAGATCTTTCCGACCCAGAGACAGAAACTGCAACTCGTCATTAGCTGGTAGGTTTTTGTTTTGTTTTGTTTTGTTTTACCACTGCACCACCTGGGAAGCCCTAACCATTAGAATAGCTAACATTGAAAAGACTGGTCACATCAAATGTTGACAGGACACCTATGACTCTCATTCAGCTGTGAGTAGGAATGTAACATGGATTGGAAAACAGCTTGACAGTTTTTAAAAAGCTAAACAAGGACCTACCATTCCACTCCGTATATTTACCTGGAGAAATGAAAGTATATGTCCATACAAAGATTTATATAAAAATGTTCATGTTGGCTTTATTATAATAGCCCAAACTAGAAATAACCCAAATATCTATCAACAAGTTAATGGATAATGAAATTGTAATGAATCAACATAATGGAATATTACTCAGTGTAAAAATGAATGAATTATTGGTACACACAATACAGATGAGTCCAAAATAATTATGCTGAATGAAAGAAGACAAACAAAGGAGTACATACTACACAGTTTCCTTTGTATTAAATTCTAAAACATCCAAGCTAATCTAGAGTGAGAGAAAACAGATCAGTGCTTTCTTGAGGAAAAAGGAGAGAGAGGATGGGGATTATGAAGTAACACAAGGAAACTTCTGGGTGTGACACGAGTGTTAACTATCAAGATTGTGGTGACATTTTCTGAGAAGAATAAATGAGCTAAAACATCACATTTTATTCTTTAAATATATGTAATTTATTAGTGACAATTATATCTCAATAATGCTCATTTAAAAAAACACATGAAAAATACTTTTCCCACATTACCCAGTGGGAATTATCACTTGAAGCTTCAAACTTGGCACCAACATTAAAAATAGTTAACATTCATGTCAACTTGTTATTGTTCAGTTGTTAAGTCATGTCCAACTCTTTGTGACTTCATGGCCTGTAGCCTGCCAGACTCCTCTGTCCACAGGATTTCCCTGGCAAGAATACTGGAATGGGTTGCCATATCCTTCTGCTGGGGATCTTCCTGACCCAGATATCAAACCCACGTCCCCTGCTTGGCAGGCAGATTCTTTACCACCAAGCCACATGGGAAGCCTCTCATATCAATTTCCTACCTTCTAAACAGTCTGTAAATAAATGGATATTTGAAATTACAATACTTTGTCACTAATAGTTTTATTTTACACCACAGTGAAATAGCAAAAAGTGAAAATACTACTTTTTTGAAGCATTGAAATTTTAAATTAATATCCTTTAAGGGGAAAGCCTTGAACTGATTTGAGAAGGATTATATGTAGGGATACTGGAGTAGGGGTCCACTCTCCCCAAAGTTTTAGCCTAAACACATAGAACACAATGCATTTCAGTGGGCTGTGCTAGTAACTCCAACCTCTGGAGGTATTAACTGGCATTAGGTACATAG
This sequence comes from Oryx dammah, assembly GCF_014754425.2. Lineage (NCBI taxonomy): Eukaryota > Metazoa > Chordata > Mammalia > Artiodactyla > Bovidae > Oryx > Oryx dammah. The sequence continues at coordinate 52,402,426 of NW_024070208.1, read as the reverse complement.
CATTTTAGCCATTCAGTGGGCAAAGACATCCATTGACTGAGCAAGATGATAATACTTTTATCAAATCTATATTACAGGTTGTTCACTGTATTATGTGCCAGGCCTGCAATGTATGCTGGGCATATGAGAGCAATTAAGGTCTTAAGGGACTCAGAGTTTAGTATTATCTTAGTATTGACAAGCATTATTACTGTGTCATGCATGTGATTTAGCAGACATAGTATTGCTAAAGAATAAAATGTAACTCTATAATTGTAAAAACAATTGCCCTCAATTTATAGGGAATATGGCTTTATGCTCACGGAAGAATAAAGAGTACTGCGTTATGGTTTTAATTTGTGAACACACTGTGAATCAGACACTCTGACACAAAAGAGATCAAACACAGTGCATGTCTGGGTACAAAGAAAGAGGGAAAATATAACACTGTGTAGCAAATTATCTGTTCACAAAGCCTAAATTATCTTTAGTTTGATTTTATCTTTGTCAAATATGAAGACTGCTGTTTCCTCATAGACTTTCTTTTGACATCCGTAGGATGTTTCCAGGTTGATTCATTACCTTGGTGATAGACGTCAAACTCTATTTTCAGACTTTTCTTTTGGCAAATTCTAGAACCAAGATTAACTGCTTGTGTGATCATTTCTCAAATAAGAAAGTGTTTTGCATCATTCACATAAATGTGTCCTAGACTGTGGTCAGCAAGTTTAAAAAAACAAAAGCAGCTAGTGGGTGTAGTAGAAGCATAATGACTATAATTAGGTAGGCACGTCCTTATCATTAGTTTGTAACCTTTCACAATAACCCTCTCTCTTATTAATAAGTCATTATTTTGTAAGCACTTAACCCTCATTCTGAAAGTTGATTTAAATTCTAAACGCTCTGCCTATATCTTCACAACACAGAGCAAAATGAAGATCTAAGGAAGTGAAGCTGGATACAGTAGATCTGAATAACTCACATCTATATTGATAACCTATGGAAGCAAAATCATTCCTTTTTAAATGTATTTGATTTACTTATATTTTTATTTTTGGTTGTGCTGGGTCTTCGTTGCTGCATGCTGGTTTTCTCATGCGGCAAGCAGGGGCTCTTCTTCATTGTGCTTGGGCTTCTCACTGCAGCGGCTTCTCTTGTTGCAGACTGCAGGCTCTAGGCCATGTGGGCCTCAGTAGTTGCAGCGTGTGGATCTAGAGTGCAGGCTCAGCTCTTGTCACCCATGGGCTTAGTTGCTCCACAGCATGTGGAATCTTCCCAGACCAGGGATCGAACCCATGTTTCCTGCAATGGCAGGCAGACTCTTCTCCACTGTACCACCAGGAAAGTCCCAAATCACTATTTAGTTATCAAGTTGTCTCTTTCTAAAAGTAAAAATTTTGATTCTGCTAATATGAACTGGAAAAAAAATTATGTATTATTATATACTGTAGCTCTGGTTAACATGCCCAAGCTTAATTAAAAGGGCTTTGGAAAAGTTCTTGAGGACTCTCAGCTCATTCTCTAATTTTAAAATTTTCACAAAATAATATTAAAAGAAAGAACAATAGTAAAATCACATTCTGAGCTTCAGTTCAGTTCACTTCAGTTGCTCAGTCATGTCTGACTCTTTGCAACCCCATGACTTGCAGCATGCCAGGCCTCCCTGTCCATCACCAACTCCTGGAGTTCACCCAAACTCATGTCCATCGAGTCGGTGATGCCATCCAGCCATCTCATTCTCTGTCATCCCCTTTTCCTCCTGCCCCTTAATCCCTCCCAGCATCAGACTCTTCCGATGAGTCAACTCTTCGCATGAAGTGGCCAAAGTACTGGAGTTTCAGCTTTAGCATCATTCCTTCCAAAGAACACTCAAGACTGATCTCCTTTAGAATGGACTGGTTGGTTCTCCTTGCAGTCCAAGGGATTCTCAAGAGTCTTCTCCAACACCACAGTTCAAAAGCATCAATTCTTCGGCACTCAGCTTTCTTCACAGTTCAACTCTTACACCCGTACATGACTACTGGAGCGTGGTAATACAAAATAACCCGTTATTTTGAGACTAAGGTTAGTTGGGCTAGCCTCAGTTCAGTTTAGTCACTCAGACATGTCCGACTCTTTGTGACCCCCATGAACTGCAGCACACCAAGGCTCCCTATCCATCACCAACTCCCGGAGTTCACCCAGACTCACATCCATTGAGTCAGTGATGCCATCCAACCATCTCATCCTCTGTCATCCCCTTCTCCTCCTGCCTTCAATTTTTCCCAGCATCAGGGTCTTTTCTAGTGAATCAGTTCTTTGCATCAGGTGGCCAAAGTATTGGGGATTCAGTTTCAGCATCAGTCCTTCCAATGAATATTCAGGACTAATTTCCTTTAGGATTGACTGGTTAGATTTCCTTGCACTCCAGGGGACTCTCCTAGCCTAGGAGAGTCCTACTCTGGCTTAGCCTAGATGATCATACTCTTAAAAAGTTCTTAAAGAATTCGTTTCACTTCTCTCATCATCTGGAAACAAAGTTAATACAGGCTGATTTAATTTTCTGGAGTATATTCTTAGTATAAACAGACATCAAATTAACTTCAGTTTTCAAACTGTTTTCAACTTGCTAATGCACTTAATATATGGTATAGTATTTTCAACTGGCTTATAAACCAAATGCATGGTGTTGTTCTATGAATTTTTGTAATATCATGATTATATTGTAATTAAACCAATTTTATGATATTGAAGTAAGTGAATAACAGAGCATGAGCCTCCTCTGGGAATTTCCAAAAGGCATATTCTAACATCAACAAGAGATGTGAAAACAGTTTTCATAATTCTTTTCTCTTTGTAGATATTCCTGGTTTCCCACGTGGCACTGCCGCTATGTCGCTTCAGTCGTGTCTGACTCTGTGTGACCCCATAGATGGCAGCCCACCAGGCTCCCCTGTCCCTGGGATTCTCCAGGCAAGAACACTGGAGAATGGGTAACCCAGAACACTGGGTTACCATTTCCTTCTCCAATGCATGAAAGTGAAAAGTGAAAGTGAAGTCGCTCAGTTGTATCAGACTCTTCGCCACCGCATGGACTGAAGCCTACCAGGTTCCTCCATCCATGGAATTTTCCAGGCAAGAGTGCTGGAGTGGGGTGCCATTGCCTTCTCCCCCACGTGGCACTAGTGATATAGAACCTGCTTGCCAATGCAGGAGATGTCAGAGATGCAGATTCCATCCCTGGGTGGGGAAGATCCCCTGAAGGAGGGCATGGCAACCCACTCCAGTGTTCTTGCCTGGAGAATCCCATGGACAGAGGAGCCTGGTGGGCTACAGTCCACAGAGTTGCAAAGAATCTGACACAACTAAGGCGACTTATCATGCAAAGATACAGCTATACTAGTTTTCTTATTTCCAAAATAAAGACTGAAATGTTCTAAACAGTAACTGATCAGTGAAGGGTTGCATAGAGGGACCTACAAACAGTACACTTATGCCTCCTCCAGTGTTCTCTGCCCTCATAATTACGTATTTCAATTGCATTAACATTACTTCTCTTGGGAATTTCCCATTAAGTGATCAATCTGTCCATTAGGTTATTTTCCCTGATAAAATATTGAGCTTCTGCTCTCATTTGCTATTTTCCCCCCATTAGTGCTACTTAGGTCCCCTTGGATCAGGGAGAATACAGTTCCATTTCAGCACACTCTCTCAAATGCTGCGGACAGTGATGCACAGCTTTATTTATTATGCACTGAATACTTGTAAATTGGCCTGAATAATTCTGCCTGAGATTGTAATTATGTTGATTTGCCTTCTTTGGAAGTTCTTAAATTTTCTGGTCTTTTCCAAGGTAAATAAGTATTTAAAACTCACTAGAATATATTAAGGAAAATGTGAGCACCTACACCAATGATTTCTAACTATCTCCAGAGAAGAAGGAGACAAAGATGGGGGGACGGGGTGGAGGAGAGACAGAAGAGAGGGAAGGAAAAGGTGTGACTTACCAAAAATAACATCAAAATGGAATTTAACACAAAATACATTTATGACCATTTTAACTATGAGATCGATTAACCCAATTTGTAATTTAAAACAAAACTGTCAGACCTTTAAAATTAGTCCAGTTCTTATGCTTAATGAACTTAAACATTTGATAACTTTGCCTTTTTTTTCCTTTTGTATTTCTCCTCTCCCCTACTGTTATTCTCTCAGAATGTCTTTTGCTTGGACCATCTTAGTCATTCAATAAATACTGTGAAGTACAGTACTGATGGATGATGGGAGAAAGAGATACAAATAGGATTAAAATGTCTTACTTCCATAGGATTTAATGTGTGACATGAACTACCACCTAATTTAAGCAGCTATAGGAATTGCTGTTTGAATTCTTTGAAAAATACTATTAATAAATTACAAGTCAATGGTGTGAAAAAACTGAGGGGAAATGTTCCAAGTTAAAAAAAAAAGTCAAAACAATGTAACAATTAAATATAATGTAAGAACTTAATTTGGATCCTGTTTGAAACAAACCAAGTGTAACAAGATATTTTTGAGACAATTGGAACAAATTGAATATGGCCTGGGTGTTACATGATACCAAGGAATTATTGTCAATTTATGAAGTATGATAATGGCACTGTGGTTGTGTAATAAAATTGCTATAATTCTTGTTGACACATACTGAGTTAGTTAGGAATGAAATGGTATGCTGAGAGTTGCTATAAGGCATTTTAGCAAAGAAAAAAGAGGTGGGGCACATATACAGTAAGTAAAATAAAACCCTGATCATTGTTGACTGTACTAAATGATACGTGCCTGGAGATTCATTATTTTGTCTTCTACTTTATGTGTATTTAAATCTTTAAAAATAAAAATATTTTAAATAATACAAAAGTAACGCATATTTAATATATAAGAGTATGAATTTTAAAATATAAGACATGCATGCATTGATGTCTTCCCTCACCACCACCCATAAATCCAACTTACACAGGAAATCACTATGAACAATTTGGTGTATATACCAATATGGACATTTCTATATGTACCTATATGTACATATTTAATTTTTGTACCAAAGTGCTTTTTAACCTTTTCTTTATTAAAACTGTATCTGGGGGGCTTCCCTGGTGGCTCAATGGTAAAGAATCCACCTGTCAATGCAGGAGCCCCAGGTTTGATTCCTAATCCAGGAAGACGCCACATGTTACAGAGCAACTAAGCCAGTTCGCCACAACTATTGAGATGGTGCTTTAGAACCCGGGAGCCGCAACTACTGAGCCCACGCACCGCAGCTACTGAAGACTGTGCTCCTAGAGTCCATGCTCCACAACAAGAGCAGCCACTGCAATGAGAAGCCTGCACATGGCAACTAGAGAATAGCCCCAGCCCCCGCTCGCAACAGCTAGAGAGAAGCCCATGCAGCAATGAAGACCCAGCACAGCCGTAAATAAATAAATAAAACTGCTTTAAAAAAACACCAAACACTGTATCTTGGACACTTTTCCATGCCAGTAACTTTAGATCTACGTTGTTCTTACTAACTGATGCAGAGAATTCCATTGCTTGGATGGTTTGCATGGATGATTTCATTTTTTTTTTTTTGGATGATTTCATTTTTATAATCCCATATGGTATTTCATTTGTTCCCAGTTTTTAACTATTACAAGCAAAATTAGAGGGAACCTTTTGTACATGTCTCTTTGTACATTAGTGTGACCATGTGGGTAGAATAAAGTTTTAGAAATAGGATTGAGAGGCAGTCTAAATTAGTGGGCAAGGGTGTACACACTGCAGTCACACGCCTTGGGAAGGAATGCCAGTGCTGTTCACTGACAATTTGAGCGATCTTGGGCTCTCAGAATATCAGTTTTTCTTCTGAAAATAGGATTAATAATAATTATACTCACATGATAACATTATTGTGAGAATAAACAATACATTTAAAGTGTTTAGAAGAACTGTGAAATAACAAGAAATATACATACATAGGGTATATATATATATATATATATATATAAAACTCTGTCCCTAGTTCCTGCCATTTATATACGTATTTTGGTGTTTGATCCCACTTCCTGACACAGAGCTCCTACAATCCTTGTAATTTCCTGAGCGATAGGAGTGTCGGACACAGAGCTCCTAAACCCTCTAGAATTTCCTGGGTAATAGAAGCATCTTTCATTCTCATGATTCTTGGTGGGCTCTTGGATTGGGGCCACGACATGGATTAGAAGCTTGGAAGTTTCAGTCCTACTCTCCATTCCCTAGGGAGGGGAGAGAAGCTGAAAACTGAGTTTATTATCCATCGTACGGATATAATGTTGCTGTTTTTCAGTTGTTCAATTGTCCTGTCTGACTCTTTTCAACCCCTCAGACTGCAGCATACCAGGCTTCCCTGTCCTTCACCATCTCCCAGAGCTTGCTCAAATTCATCTTCATTGAATCGGTGATGGCATCCAAACATCTCATCCCCTTCTCCTCCTGCCATCAATCTTTCCCAGCATCAAGATCTTTCCTAATGAGTCTTTTCTTTTCAACTCTTGGCATCAGGTGGCCAAAGTATTGGAGCTTCAACTTCAGCATCTGTCCTGCCGAAGAATATACATGGAGGCCCAGCTATATCAGTTCTTCCAATGAACTGAACTATAGGGCACTGAGTTTGTATTAGAGAATTGGTTGGTGTAGGAAAAACACACAGCTGGTCACAGAAGTGTTCAGTGTGAATGTAATGAGTAGGAAAAAATAGTTTTCCTTTAGTTGGTATAGAGAGTTATTTCCTTCCTACAAAATAGCTCATGACACACATAGGAAGTTCTCAATAAATGTCACTTATCATTATTGTTAATGTACATAGGGTTGATTTACACTCCCACCAATACAAGAAAATTATTTTTAATTTGATAAAGCAAAGTCATCTCCTTATTTCAGTTTCCATTTTCTAAATATTTATTGAGATCGAACATTTGTTTATAGGATTCCTGGCCACTTTCATATTATTCCTAAGAAATATTAACCAGTGTCCATTACCTATTTCCCCATTGAGATAAAACTACTGATGGCACATTCCAGAGAGGTGAACAACCACCTACAAATTCTGATCAGACCTGAATTTCCAACTGAGAGAACTACACAGGCTAGCTTCAATCTGACATAAAGGAAATCCACTCCTAACTATGTATCAGACCAACACTCTCACCAAGGACCTGGATCAAATCCTGTAGAAGAAATCAGCTATTTGAAGGCACTCAAGAGCAACAGTTAAAGGGGCAAGATCACAGAGAGAAGCACACAAATGTAAACTTAACATTCTCCTCCACTTTGCCTCTAGAGAAATTTGGCAAAATACCAGACCATCTGACCTGCCTTTTGAGAAACCTATATGCAGGTCAGGAAGCAACAGTTAGAACTGGACATGGAACAACAGATTGGTTCCAAATAGGAAAAGGAGTACGTCAAGGCTGTATATTGTCACCCTGCTTATTTAACTTATATGCAGAGTACATCATGAGAAACGCTGGGCTGGAAGAAGCAAAAGCTGGAATCAAGATTGCCGGGAGAAATATCAATCACCTCAGATATGCAGATGACACCACTCTTATGGCAGAAAGTGAAGAGGAATTAAAAAGCCTCTTGATGAAAGTGAAAGAGGAGAGTGAAAAGGTTGGCTTAAAGCTCAACATTCAGAAAACGAAGATCATGGCATCTGGTCCCATCACTTCATGGGAAATAGATGGGGAAACAGTGGAAACAGTGTCAGACTTTTTTGTGGGGTGGCTCCAAAATCACTGCAGATAGTGATTGCAGCCATGAAATTAAAAGACGCTTACTCCTTGGAAGGAAAGTTATGACCAACCTAGATAGCATATTCAAAAGAAGAGACATTACTTTGCCAACAAAGGTCCATCTAGTCAAGGCTATGGTTTTTCCAGTGGTCATGTATGGATGTGAGAGTTGGACTGTGAAGAAAGGTGAGCGCTGAAGAATTGATGCTTTTGAACTGTGGTGTTGGAGAAGACTCTAGAGAGTCCCTTGGACTGCAAGGAGATCCAA